>NC_057796.1:59496221-59523960 GCF_018294505.1 Triticum aestivum
GTTGGTTGCTTGACGTAGGATCCAAGTCTCATGGATCTTGTTCGTTCCAAAAATCACGGTCCCGAAGGTTTCATTCTGTTTGGACTCCGTTTGATATTCTTTTTCTGCGAAACTCTGAAATAGGCAAAAAACAGCAATTCTGGGCTAGGCCTCCGGTTAATAGGTTAGTCCCAAAAATAATATAAAAGTGAATAATAAAGCCCAATAATGTCCAAAACAGTAGATAACATAGCATGGAGCAATAAAAAATTATAGATACGTTGGAGACGTATCAAGCATCCCCAAGCTTAATTCCTGCTCGTCCTCGAGTAGGTAAATGATAAAAAAAGATTTTTTTGATGCGGAGTGCTACTAGGCATAATTTCAATGTAATTCTTCTAAATTGTGGTATGAATATTTAGATTTGAAAGATTCAAGATAAAAGTTCATATTGACATAAAAATAATAATACTTCAAGCATACTAGCTAAGCAATTATGTCCTCTCCAAATAACATGGCCAAAGAAAGTTCATCCCAACAAAATCATATAGTTTAGTCATGCTCCATTTTCATCACACAAGAATGCTCTCATCATGCAAAACCCCGATGACAAGCCAAGCAATTGTTTCATACTTTAGTAATCTCAAACTTATAAACCTTCACGCAATACATGAGCGTGAGCCATGGACATAGCACTATGGGTGGAATAGAGTATAATGATGGGGGTTATGTGGAGAAGACAAAAAAGGAGAAAGTCTCACATCAACGAGGCTAATCAATGAGCTATGGAGATGCCCATCGATTGATGTTAATGCAAGGAGTAGGGATTGCCATGCAACGGATGCACTAGAGCTATAAATGTATGAAAGCTCAACAAAAGAAACTAAGTGGGTGTGCATCCAACTTGCTTGCTCACGAAGACCTAGGGCATTTGAGGAGGCCCATTGTTGGAATATACAAGCCAGGTTCTATAATGAAAAATTCCCACTAGTATATGAAAGTGACAAAACAAGAGACTCTCTATCATGAAGATTATGGTGCTACTTTGAAGCACAAGTGTGGTAAGAGGATAGTAACATTGTCCCTTCTCTCTTTTTATCTCATTTTTTTGGGCCTTCTCTTTTTTTTATGGCCTTTCTCTCTCTTTTTTTATTGCTCACTTGGGACAATGCTCTAGAAAATGATGATCATCACACTTCTATTGTTTAAAACTCAATGATTACAACTCGATACTAGAACAAAGTACGACTCTATATGAATGCCTCCGGCGGTGTACCGCGATATGCACTGAACCAAGAGTGACATGTATGAAAGAATTAGGAACGGTGGCTTTGCCACAAATACTATGTCAACTACATGATCATGCTAAGCGATATGACAATGATGAACGTGTCATGATAAACGGAATGGTGGAAAGTTGCATGGAAATATATCTCGGAATGGGTATGGAAATGCCATAATAGGTAGGTATGCTGGCTGTTTTGAGGAAGATATAGGGAGGTTTATGTGTGAAAGAGCGTATCATATCACGGGGTTTGGATGCACCGGCAAAGTTTGCACCAACTCTCAATGTGAGAAAGGGCAATGAACGGTACCGAAGAGGCTAGCAATGATGGAAGGGTGAGAGTGCGTATTGTCACGACCGGTTTTTCAATAAAATAATTATTGAGAGACCAATCCCTTTTACGGACCAGCGAGGAAGAATTCCTTCTCACTGGTAGACAATATCATGGTCACAGAAGAAAAATACCAGGAGTACTAAATATAATACAAGGTTGAGCGGAGGAAGCCCAACAATTTATTACATGCACGCCGATAAAACAAGACGGCGGATACGGTGGCATACTACTAACTCACGATAATAACGATGGTGGAAATATCACTGCGAAGCGAGTGACATGAGTCCTGAAGACTACAGCTCTTCGAGCGTCGGAGTGAGGCTCGAGGAGACTTATTGCGGGTGGCGGAAGCGTATATGATACAAGTGACCAATATCCGGGATCGTGCAGGACTGACTCCTCTAGGCGTCGGACGCGCTATCAAACTTTTCATCCAAGAGATCACCTTCGTCAACATCTGGCCAAATCAACAAGCCAGGTGAGTACTATGAAAGTACTCGCAAGACAGTTTGGACAGAAGATATAAAAATGTAAACATGAAGCATATGAACAATTTAACCAGTGCGTTCAGACATAGAGATAATAAATACGGGGTGCCAAGCGAGGGTCTGAATGACGCCTCGAGCGAAAACTGCAGAATAGTAATACTGGTACCAAACGAGTGTCTGAAAGACTCCTCAAGCAGAAAATGCAGAATAGTAGTACTGGTGCCAAACGAGTGTCTGAAAGACTCCTCGAGCGGAAAATGCAGAATAATAATGCCACAGTCGGGCGTCAGGGCGACACCACATAAAGGGCTTATAACAGAAAATAAAAGCAGTGCATGCCACAGTCAGACGTCTGAGCGACATCACATAAAGGGCTTATATTGTAGCTCAATAATTCAATAGTTCGGGAACATAAATTATCACAAGTATGAGAGAAATATAAAGTTAGTCCATCCACAGGGATAATAATTAAACTGGGTTTACCACTTGAGGTTGATCACCGGGGACACGTTTTCCACGCGGATAGATATGGATATACGGATTTCACTACTTGATCATGGATACGATGACTTGGAAGGAATTGACTCTGCAGAGTTTGTACTTAACCACAGCCAACGGATTTCAGTAGTCACGGGGACTAGTTCCGTCTACGATGTTTTGGAAGAAACACGTCTAACCAGTACACACCCAATTCAACCTTCCGAAGCCAGGGATCACCCTCGGCAACGTTCAAGAAAAACCTTGAGACGGGGAGGCTACAACCTCGCGTAGCATGGGATCAAATTTCTATACGCACGCTCTAAGGGGGTGCCCCCCCTCTCGGTCCCAACCGGAAACACCCATGCCCCCTGACCGGATGACTGGCTTTAATCCTGGGCCAAGGTACCATCATCCCGGCCTCTCTGTTTGGTGTGTACACGGAAAGAGGTTACCAACTTACTAAACCGCATCCTGGCAAATGAAACATGTGGTAGCACGGAAGGGGGAATGAACGATAACGTGACTCCATCCACGTTAACGTCGGAGAAAGTCGGATGACGCAAGGCTGGTATGCTACAACAGTACCACCTTGCTGCCCTTCATGTCACCACATGATTAGGCCATCTCTCATCAGAGATCATCGCAACTTTGGAACATGCGGGGAAAAGAACGATAACGTGACTCCGTCCATGTTAACGTCGGGAAAGTCGGATGACGCAAGGCTGGTATGCTACAACAGTACCACCTTGCTGCCCTTCATGTCACCACATGATTAGGCCATCTCTCATCAGAGATCATAGCAACTTTAGAACATGCGGGTAGTTGCCTTACAAGCAACGAGGTAATCACCGACACTCATATGCCACGCACAAACTTTCAAGCAAACATGCAAAACACTTATCATATCAAATTTTCAAACATGCTTGCCTGGTTCGGAGAAGTCGGAGTCTAGCTCGGCGAAGTTCGCGGCTCCGTCACCTCTTCCGGAACCTACGGCAATCACGAAAACGAGCACTAACGTGAAAACCAATGGGTGCACAGAAACTTTTCCCAAAATTTTCCAAATAAATCTCATAAAAAACTAGACAAAATTTTAAGATTGTCAGAAAAAGAATCACTCAAAAATCCCTTTTTATTAAAAAGTTATAAAGGTTTCTGTCCAGGGACTTATTTGTAATGAAACAGAAAAGTTCCAGGGTTTAAACTGAGAAACCAGAAAACGCTTCGGTAAGAAATGCGCTAGCTAAAGAGAGAAAACGTATTTTGCCCGAAGGCGCCAACAGAAAACGGTTTGTGAAAGAATAGAACAGAGGCTGACACGCGGGGTCCACATGTCAGGTTTGAAAAGCTCGCCGGCGCCCGAAGACTGCGGTGGACGCCGACGTCGAACCACGGCGAGTCAGGAGGATCGGTGGGTACCAAGAGCTTCAGCTTGTTCTTCCACGTCGGTGGGTGGTGGACTCGACCAACGGGGAGCACCACGTCGACGGTGACACTTTCTCCGGCGGACGGTGGCTCGGGTGAGGATGGAGAACTCCGATGGAGGGCTGCAAACTTCGAATTGAAGCGCGGGAGCGAATCGAGCTGGATCCCGTGGCGGGTCGCGGCGGCCGGAGTCGAGGAAGGAGACCTCCTCGGGGTTCTTCCAGTGGCTAGGCGTGCTCTAGGGGGAGTGCAGGGATGGTGGGTGCTCAAGTTGAAGCTCGGGGCCTCTATTTATAGGCGGATCGACGGGGTGGCCGTGAACGGAGAATCTCCGACGAGCGATTACAGTGATGCAGTGGATTGGCAGGAGGTTTGAGTGGCCAGGCAGCATCAGTGGATGTTACTGGTGTCATCCCCCCGCTAATCTCGGCTGGTCTTGGCGTAACGGCGTCGGTCCATGGTGGGGTGGTCGCACGGGCACGTCGGCGGCAGAGAGCGCGCTCCGCGCCCTGCGGTTCACGACGAGGGTGGCAGCGCGTTCGGGGGAGTGGAAGGCCACGCGGCGAGCTCCGGTGGTTTGGGCGGCGCTGGGTGGCGCCGTCGGCGCCGTGTCTCTCGCTGGCGGCCGCAAAGCCGCCGCTGGCGTCGGTCACGGGGCGGCGCACCTTCTGCTGCTCGTCGCTGACGTCCGCAAGGTGCCAGGCGTTCGTGCGGTGCAGGAACAAGAGGGAGGGGACGGGGAGCAAGGCGACACAGTGGCACTGGTGAGATCGACAACATGCTCTGAAGAAAACGACAGTAGGGCACTGAACTGAATTTCTGAAACTCTGAACTTGATATAGACAATGCACTGCAGGTGCTCGACAGAATGATATGGCTATGAGAAAAAAATTTCCTGGGCTGTAACTTGGTGAGGTGACCACTCAATGCACCCAGAGGCTGCCTGATTTTACTTGGAATTTTTGGAGAAAGTTTTGAATGATTGATCTTTCCTTAGATAATTTTCCGTTGCCACTGCTGAAGACCAGTGGATCTTCATGGATCTTGGTTGAGGGTTCAAAGGACTAGGAGGGGGAAAAGGTTTGGGGGCAAAAATCAAGACAGAAAATGGAGTTCCTTTGTAAATCTCCAAGTGCTAGAAGAGAAGACAGAAATTTGTTTGAATAAGATTTAAATGGAAAATAGACATATGGGAGGTTCAACTTGCTGGATTAGATGCCAAACATGATCCAAAGATGAGGGGAGGGTTAGGAGAGAGTATTTGCACTAAGGACATGGCAAGAGAGAATTGTTGAAAGTGGCAAAGGATTATTCCAAAAGCCATAGTGCAAATTTCAAAGAGATTTTCAAAAGGCTTTTTCCCAAGTGAAAAGCATTTTGTCTTGAGTCAAAATAAAAAGCAAGAACCTCCAAGACCAAAGACAGATCTTGGGTGAATTCAAATAAAACTTCTGCCATAAAAAAATATTTGAAAAGGGGGAGTTCTTTTGAAGAAAAATTTAAATCACCTCCCTCAAGTCAAATAAAAATCATTTTGAAAATCCAAATAAAAACTTGGGTGTCACAACACCTACCCCCTTAGGAAAAATCTCGTCCTCGAGATTTCTGCTGATCCTTAAATAGATATGGATACTCTGCCCGGAGGAAATCTTCCCTTTCCCATGTGGCTTCAACCTCAGTGTGGTTGTTCCACTGAACCCTGAAAAATCTTGTCATTTTCTGACGGGTCCTCCGTTCAGACTCTTCTAAAATCTTTACTGGTCTTTCCCTGTAGGTGAGATCTGGTTGCATATCAATGTTCTCATGAGGTACATGCTTCTCCGGGTTACTCACACATTTTGTCAATTGTGAGACGTGGAATACGTCATGGACGTCTGACAGCTCCTTGGGTAGGTCTAGTTGGTAGGCTACGGTGCCTCTTCGTGCCTTTACACAAAATGGTCCAATAAATCTTGGGGCTAGCTTCCCCTTAATTTTGAACTGTTGCAGACCCCTCATAGGAGATACTCGGAGGTATACGGAATAACCGGGTTCAAAGCTGACCTCACGATGCTTCTGATCATAGTAGCTCTTTTGTCGGCTCTGTGCTGTCTTGAGTCTGTCCCTGATTTGTTTAACTTTCTCCTCGGCCTCTTTAAGTATGTCCGGGCCAAAAATACGGCTGTCACCTGTTTCTGACCAATTTAGTGGGGTACGACTCCTTCGGCCGTACAATGCTTCAAAGGGTGCCATTTGCAAGCTGGCTTGGTAACTGTTGTTGTAAGCAAATTCGGCATACGGCAAACTCTCTTCCCAACTGGATCCATAGGTGAGCACACAGGCTCTTAGCATATCCTCTAGGATTTGGTTTACACGTTCTGTTTGTCCATCAGTCTGAGGGTGGTACGCTGTACTGAAAGCTAGTTGCGTGCCCAGAGCTTGTTGTAGGTGATCCCAAAATTTGGAGACGAATTGGGTGCCTCGGTCTGAGATTATAGTCTTTGGGACTCCGTGCAAGCAAACTATATGGGAGAGATAAAGTTTGGCCAGTCTTTGTGTGGAGTAGGTAGTCTTCACGGGAATGAAATGGGCAACCTTGGTTAGTCGGTCTGTGATGACCCATATGGCGTCATTCCCACGTTGTGATCGGGGTAGTCCGACGATGAAATCCATTCCTATTTCATCCCATTTCCACTCCGGTATCCTGTTAGGCTGGAGTAGCCCTGCTGGCTTTTGATGCTCGGCCTTGATGCGCTGACATGAATCGTAACAAGCAAATAATGTGGCTATATCTCTTTTCATATCGTGCCACCAAAATCTTTCCTGTATGTCTTTGTACATTTTGGTTCCTCCAGGATGGATCGAGTATGGAGCGGTGTGGCTTTCGGTTAAGATCTGTTGTTTGAGTTCCTCAATGTTAGGTACGCAAAGTCTGTCTCCGTACCATAATGTTCCTTCACTGTCTGTGACGAACTCTGAAGCCTTACCAAGGTTCATTTTCTTCTTTATGCCTTCGATGCTGGGATGTCCCTATTGAGCCTTCTTAATTCGTTCCATCAGGGTGGGTTGTATCTCCAGGTTTGATACGGTGCCCTCAGCGACTAACATCATGTTGAGCCTAGCGAACTCTTGCTGAAACTCAGGCCTCAAGTTTTGCGGACCGTCATTGTCCGGGCTGGGGTTTCGACTAAGAGCATCGGCCACTACATTTGCTTTCCCTGGGTGGTAGTGAATACCGACATCATAGTCCTTGACCAGTTCCAACCAGCGTCGTTGGCGTAAATTCAGCTCTGGCTGTGTGAAAATATATTTGAGGCTCTTATGGTCCGTATATATTTCACAGCGATTTCCCAACAGAAAGTGCCTCCACTCCTTGAGTGCATGTATGACTGCTGCTAGCTCCAAGTCATGTGTTGGGTAATTTTCCTCATGTTTTCGCAGCTGCCTGGAGGCATATGCGACAACTTTGCCATCCTGCATCAGTACGCATCCGAGACCCTTTCGGGACGCCTCACAATAAACTTCAAAACTCTTGTGTATGTCTGGCACAGTTAAGACCGGTGCGGTTGTCAGCTTCTTCTTAAGTTCTTGGAAGCTCTGTTTGCATGCTTTCGTCCATACAAATTTCTTGTCCTTCTTGAGCAACTGTGTTATAGGTTTTGCCACAGTGGAGAATCCTTCAATAAATCTTCTGTAATATCCGGCCATTCCTAGGAAACTCCGCACATCAGTAACGTTGGTGGGTGGCTTCCAGTCCAGTATGGCCTTGACTTTTTCTGGGTCTACGACCACGCCTTCTTGGTTCAGTATATGGCCTAAGAAACCAACTTGTCTTAGCCAAAATTCGCACTTGCTAAATTTGGCGTACAACTGATGTTTCCTCAATTCTCCCAAAACAATTCTGAGGTGCTCAGCATGCTCTTCTGGTGTCCTTGAGTAAACCAGAATATTGTCAATGAATACCACCACAAATTTGTCCATGAATTTCATGAACACTTTGTTCATGAGGTGGACGAAATATGCGGGGGCGTTCGTTAGTCCAAAAGGCATCACTGTAAACTCGTATAACCCATATCTGGAAGTGAATGCTGTCTTGGGGATATCTTCTGTCCGTACCTTCAGTTGATGGTATCCTGATCTCAAATGAATCTTTGAAAATACCTTGGCTTGTGCGAGCTGGTCAAACAAATCATTTATCCGTGGCATCGGATATTTGTTTTTGATGGTGACCATATTGAGGGCTCGATAGTCTATACACAGTCTCAGTGTCCCATCCTTCTTCTTGGCGAACAACACTGGCGAACCCCATGGTGAGGAGCTGGCTTGAATAAATCCTTTGTCCAATAAATCCTTTATCTGCTTCTTCAACTCCACCAATTCTGAGGGTGCCATTCTATAAGGCTTCTTATAGATGGGAGCGGTGCCAGGTGCTAGTTCGATGCTGAATTCTATCTCTCGGTCTGGTGGCATGCCTGGTAGTCCTTCAGGGAACACATCAGGAAACTCGCATACCACTGGAACTTTTCTCAGTTCTGCAATGTCCATTTTGTTCAGTTTTGGCTGCCGTGATCGTGGCCTTTCTTGAGTGGAAACCCTTATAGTCTTGCCGTGATGGTGAGTGAGAATCACTGTCCGATTGAAACAGTCAATGAATCCTTTGTTGGTGGTCAACCAGTCCATCCCTAAAATGACATCCAGTCCTTTACTTTCCAACACGATGAGATTCGCGTGGAATTGTAGTCCTTTGAACTCAATGACCACTCCTTGGCAGTAACCCTGAGCGATTTGCTTATTTCCGGGGGACTTGATGATCATAGATTTTTCCAAGGGAAGTATCGGAAAATCATGTTGCAAAACAAAACTCTTCGAAACGAACGAATGGGAAGCTCCAGAATCAAACAAAACCGTGGCAGGTACTGTGTTGACAGGGAACGTACCGAGCACGATGTCTGGGGCATTCTGCGCTTCTTCCCTGGTCACATGGTTCAGGTGACCCTTCCTGTGGTTGTTGTTGGGGTTGAAATTGTTGCGCTTGGGGGCTGGATTGTTTCCACCATTATTTGGCTTGGGTGCCGAGTTCCTCGGCTTTGGGCACTGTTTAGCATAGTGCCCTTCTTGACCACAAGCATAGCAGGTGACCCCTGGACGGTATGTGTACTCTTTGTCCCTGGCATGAAATTGTCCGACGGGCTTTGGATTAGTAGTCGTGGATCTCCTTGCGTCTATCCTTGGGACCTCAGTCTTGCCTCGGTTGTTGCGAGCAAGAGTCGTCTTGTCCCTCTTTCGCTTGCGGATATCTTCCAGACTACGGCGCTCATTCTCCAAGGTGATGGCCTTGTCCACCAGAGTCTTAAAATCCGGAAAGGTGTGTACAATCAGTTGGCATCTTAGTGCTGGTGCCAGGCCGTCCAGGAATTTTTCCATCTTCTTGCTTTCTGTCATGTGCTCGTCGTAGGCATAACGAGACAGCTAGGTAAACTGACCATTGTATTCTGTCACGGACATGCCTCTCTGCTTCAGGTCATCAAACTCTCTCTTCTTGATCTTTATGATGCTCCTGGGGATGTGTGCCCCACGGAAGCCTTCCTTGAACTCTTCCCAGGTGATGTTGTGTTCACTGGGATGCATGTGTAGGAAGTTTTCCCACCATGCTGCAGCTGCTCCAGTAAGGTAGTGTGGTGCGTAAAGCACCTTCTCATGATCTAAGCACTGAGCAATAATCAGTTTCCTTTCAATGTCACGAAGCCAATCATCTGCTTCCAGCGGTCTATCGGTGTGCGCAAAGGTTGAGGGGCGAGTCTTCTGTAATTCAGATAACTTGGAATGTGGTTGATAGGGTTCACGGTGGTTTCCCATATTGATGACATGGTTCATCATCTCTTGGTGCTGTTGCTGGCTTTGCTCGAAGAGACGGCATACTTGAGACAGGGCTGCTTCGCTGTCTTGTCGACTGGACTGACCCTGAGTGAAATTGTTGCTAGTCTGTGTCCCATAAACCTCTTCTGGCTGATTGGGCATGGAGCGAGTCCACAGGCGAGACATTTTTCCAGTCTGGGGTATTATTTTCAAAACCCATGAGAAAAACTGTGTAGCACAAGGAAAAATCTTGCAAAGGCAACAATTTAAAAGGCTTCAAGGTTTTTTCAAGAGAACATAAACGATTTTGCACGGAGAAGAACTGCTTAACATAAATCTTACACGCGAAAAGCAAACACACGATACAGCACTCAGGATGCGCGTACACATTCCTGACATGTTATTAAAACTAGCGTACTACTCCGGAAGGCAGCAAACACACCAATACAAACTAGCGTACAGATAAAACAGCACATCGTACAAGCAGACATAACACGCAGCTACTCGGTGCTCTCAATCGGAGATGGTGAAGATCTCCTTCCCCTTGCCGATGGCAAGACTCAGCGGTCCAGGAGAATCAACCTCCACCTCCTCTCTAGCTGGCTCCTGGCGCGTAACGCTGCGCTGCAGTGATGGTGCGGGGGCGACTGGTGGTAGAGCGGGTGCGGCAGGCGGTGCGGCTCTGACTGGAGTAGGAGCGATGACTCGGTCGAACTCCTCAGTGGTAGGCAGACGGCGAGCAGTGGCCAAAACGGCCGGTGCATAAGAGGCTGAAGACGAGACGAATGTCAGAGGCGGCACCGTGCTGAGAAGCTCCTTCCTCCTGGCAGGACCGCCCGTACTAAGTCCATGCGGGCAGCCACAAGATCGTCCACGAGGTTGTCGAAAGACTCCTCCAGAGCCTTGAGACACTCCACAACCATCTCGATGGCTTCATCTCGTTCTCCCCGATGGCAGGCGAACGCATAGTGGCTGGTGTATGGCACATGGCATGGGAGGTAGCGGTAGCGACAAGTCTTCATCGTAGGAAGGATGTCCCGAAGGCGAGCTATCGCCTCACGGGCAGCCATCTGCATGGCATGCCTCTCCGTAGGCATGGCCCTTCCCACAAAACGGAAGTGGCGAGCTGCAGAACGTCCTCCCTTGAATTGCACCACAGCTTGGTGCATAGACACGTCGTCACTGAGCTTGTGCTGGTAGAGCGTGAACTCCGGGCGAGCTGCTGGTCCGATCGCGAGTTTGGTGATGGAGACGAGGAGCTTGACAAACCCCTCGGGCACATTCGTGAACACTCGATTCTCACAGCTGCTGCCAGCCATCTACAAAAGTAGGCAAAAATTCTGACTAGTCATGTCATAAATTTATGATGACCAACAGAAAATAGCTACAATTGCAAAATGCTGAAAAAGCACAAAAGACGCTAATAACCGATTAGCGATCGCACCTAGTGGCTTCCTACAGTCAGCCTGGCTCTGATACCAAGCTTGTCACGACCGGTTTTTCAATAAAATAATTATTGAGAGACCAATCCCTTTTACGGACTAGCGAGGAAGAATTCCTTCTCACTGGTAGTCAATATCATGGTCACAGAAGAAAAATACCAGGAGTACTAAATATAATACAAGGTTGAGCGCAGGATGCCCAACAATTTATTACATGCACGCCGATAAAACAAGACGGCGGATAGGGTGGCATACTACTAACTCACGATAATAACGGTGGTGGAAATATCACTGTGAAGCGAGTGATATGAGTCCTAAAGACTACAGCTCTTCGAGCGCCGGAGTGAGGCTCGAGGAGACTTATTGCGGGTGGCGGAAGCGTATATGATACAAGTGATCAATATCCGGGATCGTGCAGGACTGACTGGGACTCCTCTAGGCGTCGGACGCGCTATCAAACTCTTCATCCAAGAGATCACCTTCGTCAACATCTGGCCAAATCAACAAGCCAGGTGAGTACTATGAAAGTACTCGCAAGACAGTTCGGACATAAGATATAACAAATGTAAACATGAAGCATATGAACAATTTAACTAGTGCGTTCAGACAGAGATAATAAATACGGGGTGCCAAGCGAGGGTCTGAATGACGCTTCGAGCGGAAACTGCAGAATAGTAATACTGGTACCAAACGAGTGTCTGAAAGACTCCTCGAGCGGAAAATGCAGAATAGTAGTACTGGTGCCAAACGAGTGTCTGAAAGAATCCTCGAGCGGAAAATGCAGAATAATAATGCCACAGTCGGGCGTCGGGGCGACACCACATAAAGGGCTTATAACAGAAAATAAAAGCAGTGCATGCCACAGTCGAACGTCTGAGCGACATCACATAAAGGGCTTATATTGTAGCTCAATAATTCAATAGTTCGGGAACATAAATTATCACAAGTACGAGACAAATATAAAGTTAGTCCATCCACAGGAATAATAATTAAACTGGGTTTACCACTTGAGCTTGATCACCGGGGACAAGTTTTCCACGCGGATAGATATGGATATACGGATTTCACTACTTGATCATGGATACGATGACTTGGAAGGAATTGACTCTGCAGAGTTTGTACTTAACCACAGCCAACGGATTTCAGTAGTCACGGGGACTAGTTCCGTCTACGATGTTTTTGAAGAAACACGTCTAACCAGTACACACCCAATTCAACCTTCCGAAGCCAGGGATCACCCTCGGCAACGTTCAAGAAAAACCTTGAGACGGGGAGGCTACAACCTCGCGTAGCATGGGATCAAATTTCTATACGCACGCTCTAAGGGGGTGCCCCCCTCTCGGTCCCAACCGGAAACACCCATGCCCCCTGACCGGATGACTGGCTTTAATCCTGGGCCAAGGTACCATCATCCCGGCCTCTCTGTTTGGTGTGTACACGGAAAGAGGTTACCAACTTACTAAATCGCATCCTGGCAAATGAAACATGTGGTAGCACGGAAGGGGGAATGAACGATAACGTGACTCCATCCACGTTAACGTCGGAGAAAGTCGGATGACGCAAGGCTGGTATGCTACAACAGTACCACCTTGCTGCCCTTCATGTCACCACATGATTAGGCCATCTCTCATCAGAGATCATCGCAACTTTGGAACATGCGGGGAAAAGAACGATAACGTGACTCCGTCCATGTTAACGTCGGGAAAGTCGGATGACGCAAGGCTGGTATGCTACAACAGTACCACCTTGCTGCCCTTCATGTCACCACATGATTAGGCCATCTCTCATCAGAGATCATCGCAACTTTAGAACATGCGGGTAGGTGCCTTACAAGCAACGAGGTAATCACCGACACTCATATGCCACGCACAAACTTTCAAGCAAACATGCAAAACACTTATCATATCAAATGTTCAAACATGCTTGCCTGGTTCGGAGAAGTCGGAGTCTAGCTCAGCGAAGTTCGCGGCTCCGTCACCTCTTCCGGAACCTACGGCAATCACGAAAACGGGCACTAACGTGAAAACCAATGGGTGCATAGAAACTTTTCCAAAAAATTTCCAAATAAATCTCATAAAAAACTAGACAAAATTTTAAGATTGTCAGAAAAATAATCACTCAAAAATCCCTTTTTATTAAAAAGTTATAAAGGTTTCTGTCCAGGGACTTATCTGGAATGAAACAGAAAAGTTCCAGGGTTTAAACTGAGAAACCAGAAAACGCTTCGGTAAGAAATGCGCTAGCTAAAGAGAGAAAACGTATTTTGCCCGAAGGCGCCAACAGAAAACGGTTCGCGAAAGAATAGAACAGAGGCTGACACGCGGGGTCCACATGTCAGGATTGAAAAGCTCGCCGGCGCCCGAAGACTGCGGTGGACGCCGGCGTCGAACCACGGCGAGTCAGGGGGATCGGAGGGTACCAAGAGCTTCAGCTTGTTCTTCCGCGTCGGTGGGTGGTGGACTCGATCAACAGGGAGCACCACGTCGACGGTGACACTTTCTCCGACGGACGGCGGCTCGGGTGAGGATGGAGAACTCCGGTGGAGGGCTGCAAACTTCGAATTGAAGCGCGGGTCAGAAGGAGGGATGCATAGTGAAGCTACTGGCAAGAGATGGGAGGCGGACGTGCACACACGGGAGCGAATCGAGCTGGATCCCGTGGCGGGTCGCGGCGGCCGGAGTCGAGGAAGGAGACCTCCTCAGGGTTCTTCAAGTGGCTAGGCGTGCTCTAGGGGGAGTGCAGGGATGGTGGGTGCTCGAGTTGAAGCTCGGGGCCTCTTTTTATAGGCGGATCGACGGGGTGGCCGTGAACGGAGAATCTCCGGCGAGCGATTACGGCGATGCAGTGGATTGGCAGGAGGTTTGAGTGGCCAGGCAGCATCAGTGGATGTAACTGGTGTCATCCCCCCACTAATCTCGGCTGGTCTTGGCGTAACGGCGTCGGTCCACGGTGGGGTGGCCGCACGGGCACGTTGGCGGCAGAGAGCGCGCTCCGCGCCCTGCGGTTCACGACGAGGGTGGCAGCGCGTTCGGGGGAGTGGAAGGCCACGCGGCGAGCTCCGGTGGTTTGGGCGGCGCTGGGTGGCGCCATCGGCGTCGTGTCTCTCGCTGGCGGCCGCAAAGCCGCCGCTGGCGTCGGTCACGGGGCGGCGCACCTTCTGCTGCTCGTCGCCGACGTCCGCAAGGTGCCAGGCGTTCGTGCGGTGCAGGAACAAGAGGGAGGGGACGGGGAGCAAGGCGACACAGTGGCACTGGTGCGATCGACAACATGCTCTGAAGAAAACGACAGTAGGGCACTGAACTGAATTTCTGAAACTCTGAACTTGATATAGACAATGCACTGCAGGTGCTCGACAGAATGATATGGCTATGAGAAAAAAAATTCTGGGGCTGTAACTTGGTGAGGTGACCACTCAATGCACCCAGAGGCTACCTGATTTTACTTGGAATTTTTGGAGAAAGTTTTGAATGAATTTCACCAAATTTGACAAATCTGGTCCAAACTTGCAGCAAGTGTAGTTTTAAAATTTTGAACTGAAGACCAGTGGATCTTCATGGATCTTGGTTGAGGGTTCAAAGGACTAGGAGGGGGAAAAGGTTTGGGGGCAAAAATCAAGACAGAAAATGGAGTTCCTTTGTAAATCTCCAAGTGCTAGAAGAGAAGACAGAAATTTGTTTGAATAAGATTTAAATGGAAAATAGACATATGGGAGGTTCAACTTGCTGGATTAGATGCCAAACATGATCCAAAGATGAGGGGAGGGTTAGGAGAGAGTATTTGCACTAAGGACATGGCAAGAGAGAATTGTTGAAAGTGGCAAAGGATTATTCCAAAAGCCATAGTGCAAATTTCAAAGAGATTTTCAAAAGGCTTTTTCCCAAGTGAAAAGCATTTTGTCTTGAGTCAAAATAAAAAGCAAGAACCTCCAAGACCAAAGACAGATCTTGGGTGAATTCAAATAAAACTTCTTCCATAAAAAAATATTTGAAAAGGGGGAGTTCTTTTGAAGAAAAATTTAAATCACCTCCCTCAAGTCAAATAAAAATCATTTTGAAGATCCAAATAAAAACTTGGGTGTCACACGTATAATCCATGGACGCAACATTAATCATAAAGAACTCACATAATTATTACAAAAATCTACAAGTCATCAAAAACCAAGCACTACGCGCATGCTCCTAGGGGGATAGATTGGTAGGAAAAGACCATCGCTCGTCCCCGACCGCCACTCATAAGGAGGACAATCAAAGAACACCTCATGTTTCAAATTTGTTACATAACGTTTACCATACGTGCATGCTACGGGACTTGCAAACTTCAACACAAGTATTTCTAAAATTCACAACTACTCAACTAGCACGACTTTGATATTATTACCTCCATATCTCAAAACAATCATCAAGTATCAAACTTCTCTTAGTATTCAAAACACTCATAAGAGAGTTTTTACTAATCTTGAATACCTAGCATATTAGGATTATTTAAGCAAATTACCATGCTATTTCAGACTCTCAAAATAATCTAAGTGAAGCATGAGAGATCAATAGTTTCTATAAAACAAGTCCACCACCGTGCTCTAAAAGATATAAGTGAAGTACTAGAGCAAAACTATATAACTCAAAAGATATAAGTGAAGCACATAGAGTATTCTAATAATTTCCGAATCATGTGTGTCTCTCTCAAAAGGTGTGTACAGCAAGGATGATTGTGGTAAACTAAAAACAAAGACTCAAATCATACAAGACGCTCCAAGCAAAACACATATCATGTGGTGAATAAAAATATAGCTCCAAGTAAAGTTACCGATGGAAGAAGACGAAAGCGGGGATGCCTTCCGGGGCATCCCCAAGCTTTGGATTTTTGGTGTCCTTAGATTATCTTGGGGGGTTCCATGGGCATCCCCAAGGTTAGGCTCTTGCCACTCCTTGTTCCATAATCCATCAAATCTTTCACCCAAAACTTGAAAACTTCACAACACAAAAATCAACAGAAAATCTCGTAAGCTCCGTTAGCGAAAGAAAACAAAAGACCACTTCAAGGTACTGTAATGAACTCATTCTTTATTTATATTGGTGTTAAACCTACTGTATTACAACTTCTCTATGGTTTATAAACTATTTTACTAGCCATAGATTCATCAAAATAAGCAAACAACACACGAAAAACAGAATCTGTCAAAAACAGAACAGTCTGTAGTAATCTGTAACTAACGCAAACTTCTGGAAGTCCAAAACATCAGCCAAAATAGGAAGACCTAGAAAATTTGTTTATTGATCAGAAGCAATTGGAATCAATATTTTATCACGTTCTGGTGATTTTTAACAATTATTTTCGTGAACAGAAAGTTTCTGGAAATTTCTGCAAGATCAAATAACTATCATCCAAGAAGATCCTATAGGTTTTACTTGGCACGGACACTAATTAAAACATAAAAACACATCTAACAAGAGGCTAGAACAAATATTTATTCCTAAACAGAAGCAAAAAGAAAAAAACTAAAAATAAAATTGGGTTGCCTCCCAACAAGCGCTATCGTTTAACGCCCCTAGCTAGGCATAAAAGCAAGGATAGATCTAGGTATTGCCATCTTTGGTAGGCAATCCTTTAATAAGACATCTATCATCCTTAGGAATTTCTTTCTTTTTAGTAATTATCAAACTTTTAGGAACAAGATCGAAAAAATCATTTGTAGCAAATGGTTCCTTAAAGATAGCAAAAAGATTGGGGTGAATACTTATAGATTTAAGACCCGCAATTTCCTTACTAGAGGATTCACCCTTATTTTTAGGAACATACATAAGCTTGGCAATTTTAGTTGGAGGACTTGGAGTACTTTTTACGGAAGAAAAAGTGGTTCCCAAGTTGGTAATAATACCCTCAAGTTTATCGATTCTAGTGGAATCTTGATTTATTCTTTCATTACCTATGGGTTCCTTCTCCTTAATATTTTTCAAAGTAACTCCCACCTTAGATCCATATTGGGTAATTTGGTTGTGGATCTTTTTATCCAGATTTTCAATTAACTATACGGTAGCAACTTTATTTTCAATAATTTCAAGTCTTTGCATTACATGCTCCAAAGTTAACATAGTTCCATTAACCAAAAGAGGTGGTGAGCCAAATAAATCTATCAGAGCATTATAAGAGTCAAAAGTATGGCTACCCAAGAAATTCCCTCTGGTAATGGTATCAAGAATATATCTATACCAAGGATTAGCGCCTACATAAAAATTGCGGAGAAGAACAGAAGTAGATTGCTTCCTGGTAGATTTATTTTGAGCATTGCAAATTCTATACCAAGCGTCTTTCAAATTTTCTCCATCCCTTTGTTTAAAATTGAGAACTTCATTTTCGGGAGACAACGGAGAGGATAAAGGACTAGCCATAATAACAAGCAAACGAAAAAGAGGCGAACGAAAAAGAGAGGGCGAATAAAAGGCATGGGTGAAGTGGGGTAGAGGAAAACGAGAGGCAAATGGCAAATAATGTAATGCGAGAGATAAGGGATTGTGATGGGTACTTGGTTTGTTGACTTTTTGCATAGACCTCCCCGGTAACGGCGCCAGAAATCCTTCTTGCTACCTCTTGAGCACTGCGTTGGTTTTCCCTTGAAGAGGAAAGGGTGATGCAGCAAAGTAGCGTAAGTATTTTCCTCAGTTTTTGAGAACCAAGGTATCAATCCAGTAGGAGGCTACGCGCCAGTCCCTCGCACCTACACAAAACAAATAAATCCTCACAACCAACACGATAAGGGGTTGTCAATCCCTTCACGGTCACTTACGAGAGTGAGATCTGATAGATATGATAGGATAATATTTTTGGTATTTTTATGATAAAGATGCAAAGTAAAATAAAAGCAAAGTAAAAAGCAAAGGAAATAACTAAGTGTTGGAAGATTAATATGATGAAGATAGACCCGGGGGCCATAGGTTTCATTAGTGGCTTCTCTCAAGAGCATAAGTATTTTACGGTGGGTGAACAAATTACTGTTGAGCAATTGACAGAATTGAGCATAGTTATGAGAATATCTAGGTATGATCATGTATATAGGCATCACGTCCAAGACAAGTAGACAGACTCCTGCCTGCATCTACTACTATTACTCGACACATCAACCGCTATCCAGCATGCATCTAGAGTATTAAGTTCATAAGAACAGAGTAATGCCTTAAGCAAGATGACATGATGTAGAGGGATAAATTCATGCAATATGATAAAAACCCCATCTTGTTATCCTCGATGGCAACAATACAATACGTGCCTTGCTGCCCCTACTGTCACTGGGAAAGGACACCGCAAGATTGAACCCAAAGCTAAGCACTTCTCCCATTGCAAGAAAGATCAATCTAGTTGGCCAAACCAAACTGATAATTCGAAGAGACTTGCAAAGATAACCAATCATACATAAAAGAATTCAGAGAAGATTCAAATATTGTTCATAGATAAACTTGATCATAAACCAACAATTCATCGGTCTCAACAAACACACCACAAAAAGAAGATTACATCGAATAGATCTCCACAAGAGAGGGGGAGAACATTGTATTGAGATCCAAAAAGACAGAAGAAGCCATCTAGCTAATAACTATGGACCCGAAGGTCTGAGGTAAACTACTCACACTTCATCGGAGGGGCTATGGTGTTGATGTAGAAGCCCTCCGTGATCAATGCCCCCTCCGGCGGAGCTCTGGAACGGGCCTCAAGATGGGATCTCGTGGGTACAGAAGGTTGCGGCGGTGGAATTAGGTTTTTGGCTCCATTCCTGATCGTTTGGGGGTACGTAGGTATATATAGGAGGAAGAAGTACGTCGGTGGAGCAACAAGGGGCCCACGAGGGTGGAGCAACAGGAGGCCCACGAGGGTGGAGGGCGCGCCTGGGGAGGTAGGCACGCCCCCCGACCTCGTGGCTTCCCTGTTGGTTCCTTGACGTAGGGTCCAAGTCTCCTGGATCTTGTTCGTTCCAAAAATCACGTTCCCGAAGGTTTCGTTCCGTTTGGACTCCGTTTGATATTCTTTTTCTGCGAAACTCTGAAATAGGCAAAAAACAACAATTCTGGGCTGGGCCTCCAGTTAATAGGTTAGTCCCAAAAATAATATAAAAGTGAATAATAAAGCCCAATAATGTCCAAAACAGTAGATAATATAGCATGGAGCAATCAAAAATTATAGATACGTTGGAGACGTATCAGTGATCTATGACACCTCGGATATAGTCCGGTGTTGGAGCTTGGATACAATCCGGTGTTGGAGCTCGGATACAGTCCGGCATTGGTGCTCGGCTGCAAAAGATACCTCGAATGCAGACCGGTGTTGGGGCTCAGATGCAAGAGGACACCACTGCACGGGAACAACTTCAAACCAGAGGTGTGGCGTAAAAAATAAACAAGGCATTGATAAAGGCCGAGAACTTAAAGGGGCTCCTCGGATACCCGACATGTAAACTCTTTGGATTCACTTCGGCGATCCTCAAGATCGAAGATGAGAAGATTAGAACCATTTTTTCAAGACCGACGACCGAATATGAAGAACAGTTCAAAAGAATCGAGGAGCATCCCCAACTTGAAGACCGGTTCAGGGGGCTACTGACGGTGTCCAGGACTAGGGGTACTCACCACGTCGTCTCCCGGCCTGTGGGTCGGGTCGAGGACCCCCATGGTGCTTCACTATTGGGCCACTTCGGGCAGCCCATGCCGCATACAAGGAGATTCCACAAAGACTTGGCGCCCAATACGAGGACTCCTCTAAACCCTACGCCTACGATGCATATATAAACCGACGCCAGGCTAGTCAATAGACAATCTCATATTCATTATTATCATCTCATGGTAGATACATGTACTTTGTACTACACCCATATCAATACAATCAAAAGCAGGATGTAGGGTATTATCTCTTCGAGAGAGCCCGAACCTGGGTAAAACCTTGTGTCCATGTTACCTGCTACCATCGCTCCAAGACGCCTAGCTTAGGACCCCTACTACAAGATATGTCGGATATAGAACCGACAATGGGATGAATAGAAGCCACTTCCACTCACAAACCGCCTCCGCAACCATCTCGCATGAGTCCTGACTCCGCCAATGCCGGTGAAGAGACACCACGCTGCTCTTGGTCACGAGCAGGTGGAAAACAAGTGAGAAGTTGGCCATGTTTGGTTGTATGCATTGCTGTATGGGCTTTTGTATGTGTTGCATCTCAAAGAGTGAGAGCAATTTGGGCTAATGCGGCAATGCCTGATGGGTTTTTATATGATACACGCAAAACACTACAACATTATTTCGTTTAGTGTTGAAATAGCGTGTTATATGTGAATAGCGCCGCAGGGAGTAAACTAGCTGAAACATAATGTAGACGTTCTACATATGTTATAGTGATGCTATAGCATTGAAATAACATGCTTTTTCGTGTAATTGCAATGCTTGTAGTAAGCCTCTAATACGTCTCCAACGTATCTATAATTTTTTATTGTTCCATGCTGTTATATTATTATTTCTTGGATGTTTTACAATCATTTTATAGTCATTTTATATCATTATTATGTACTAACCTGTTGACATAGTGCCAAGTGGCAGTTGCTATTTCCTGCATGTTTTTATATCGCAGGAAATCAATACCAAACGGAGTCCAAACGCAGCGAAACTTTTTGTGGATTTTTTTGGACTAGAAGACATCCAGTGGGCCAAAGAAGTATCGAAGAGGGAACCCGAGGTGAGCACAAGACACCAGGGCATGCCCGGGCCAGGCGTGCCCCGGTGGGTTGTGCCCACCTCGGTGGCCTCCCGCACCGCCTCTTTGCTCTATAAATACCCCAATATTCCAGAAACCCTAGGGGAGTCGACGAAAATCAATTCCAGCCGCCGCAAGTTCCAAATTCACCAGATCCAATCTAGACACTATCACGGAGGGGTTCATCATGTCCATTGGTGCCTCTCCGATGATGCGTCAGTAGTTCATTGTAGACCGATGGGTCTGTAGTTAGTAGCTAGATGGCTTCCTCTCTCGCTCTTTTGATCCTCAATACAATGGTCTCTTGGAGATCCATATGATGTAACTCTTTTTGCGGTGTGTTTGTTGGGATCCGATGAACTTTGAGTTTATGACCAGATCTATCTTTTTATCCATGAAAGTTATTTGAGTCTTCTTTGATCTCTTATATGGATGATTGCTTATAGCCTCGTATTTCTTCTCTGATATCTGGGTTTTGTTTGGCCAACTTGATCTATTTATCTTGCAATGGGAAGAGGTGTTTTGTGATGGGTTCGATCTTACGGTGCTTAATACCAGTGACAGAAGGGGAACCGACAAGTATGTAGCGTCGCTATTAAGGATAACAAGATGGGGTCTATTTCTACATAAATAGATCTTGTCTACATCATGTCATCATTTTATTGCATTACTCCGTTTCTCCAGGAATTTAATACACTAGATGCATGTTGGATAGCGGTTGATGTGTGGAGTAATAGTAGTAGATGCAGGCAGGAGTGGGTCTACTAATCTTGGACGTGATGCCTATATAATGATCATTGCCTGGATATCGTCATGATTATTTGAAGTTTTATCAATTGCCCAGCAGTAATTCATTTACCCACCGTTTGCTATTTTCTTGCGAGAAGTCACTAGTGAAATCTACGGCCCCGGGTCTCTTCTTTATTATATTTGCCTTTGCGGTCTATTTTTATTTTTCTTATTTTCAGATCTATATTTCCAAAAACCCAAAAATACCTTGCTGCAATTTATTCTTATTTATTTTATCTCGCGTTCCCGCGAGATCTATTTATCCAATCTATCATATTTTTATCCCGTCTACTTGCCAATTTCTGGCGCAGTTGCCCGAAAGGGATTGACACCCACTTTAATACGCCGGGTTGCGAGTATTTATTATTTGTGTGCAGGTGCCGTTCACGTAGTGTTGCGTGGTTATCCTACTGGTTCGATAACATTGCTCTCATCACTGAGGGAAATACCTACCGTTGTTGTGTTGCATCATCCCTTAGTCTTTGGGGAAATACCGGCGTAATTCTAGCAGACATCAGCCGCCATTTTCCAATCTCTGGTATAATTGCACAATTTATCATATAGTATGGCTAAATTAAATGAATGAATCAATATCCAAAACTTTCAGGTTTGGTATAGGAAATATATCACTCCAAGAATATGAAAGCACGGACAAAATATTTAGCAAATATCCATGATAGGGTTTGTACAATTATGCATATGCGTAATACAATTTCATATGTAGTTAGTATAGAAATGCCCTAAAAAAATCTACTTGGGGACTTGAATTAAATGACAAGGCTGTAGTGGGTCTGCCTCGTTCCTCTCTTTGGAACTTCATTCAGGTCAAACACAACTCACCCAACGAAATTATCTTTAACAACAACTATGATATAGCAGGATTGGATGCATTCTTTCGGGAAGGCAAATACCTGGTTACACTCAGGGTTAGTGCACTCAACGTGATGGGTGGTGCACTTGTAATATCCAAGCTTATTCTACACATACGGGTCACAGCTCCCAGTCACATCCTTTTCACGGAGGTCTTTTGCCTTGACAACACGCACATAGAGATATGACATCTTCTCGAAAAGGTCATATGTGCTTTTGCTCTTTTTCACCTACTACCATAAAACCCCCAACGTGGAATAATGCCTCTTTCAAGGAGTATTATCCAGGTCGGGCCTGCAGTGGCTGCATCTTGTCAGTTCACAGAAGGACACACTTGTGCCTGCAACAAAATCCATGACAAGGTATTACCAAGAAGAGCTTCAAGTATAGCAAAAGTGACACATCAAGTTATGGTTGTACATTTATGTACATCACATTTTGTAAAGAAAAAAGGTTAGCACTGCATATGTGTAATACACTTCATATGTAGTCAGTATAGAAACACCCTGAAAAAGGATCTACATGGAGACTTAAATTAAATGGCGCGGTTGTAGCGGATTAGCCTCACTCCTCTCTTTGGAACTTCATTCAGGCCAAACATAACTCGCCCAATGAAATCATCCTTAACGAGGTCTTTGACTTTAATTTCCAAGCTTAATTTCCACATATGGGTCACAGCTCCCAGTCACATACAAACATCTTCTCCAAAAGGTCAAATTTCCTTGTGCTCTTGTCACGTGCTACTAGAAAACCCCACGGTGAGATATTGTCGCTTTTAAGGATTAGTCCCCAGGCCATGGTTACGGTGGATGTATCTTGCGAGTTCATAGAAGGTCACACTTGTGTGTGCAACAAAATCCATGAATAGATATTACCGAAAAGAGCTTCAAGTATAGTAGAAGTGACACATCATTACGACCAACAGAGTAGGATTGATGATTAAACATGGTAACTCATGGGGTTATTACTGAGTAATGCTACACCGCTAGATCATAGATGCATTGTCCTTTCATCCCTCCTTCCAAGAATGATCCAAAATTGTATTTAGTTGTAGCCTGAAAAACCTTAAGATATCTTGCAAATTCTAGCAACAATAGAGAAATAGGTACTTGCAACAACACATTTAAAATCGAATGAGAATTTTTTCGCAAACTAAATAAACTGTGTACTACATGCTTAAGGATAGATACAAAACTTGACACACAAAAATAGTTTGTTGTTTGACATCCCGATGACACTAAAGAACTTCACTTTAGCTAGCATGGTTTAGTTAGATCCTATTTCTAGAGAAGATAAAATGTGTACAACTTTGAAAAATGTAGACCAGGCTACGCTAATAGAGATTGTTGTTCACAAAGTAATAATTGACATACTTCACTTCCTAAAAATGGAAGTTCAAATTTCCAACCAGGAACAAGCAATTTTAGAAGTTCACGAAGCAGTGGGATAAAACATAACTAATGTGGCCCATTACGTTTTAATTAAAGAAAAAATTCAAATTCAAATTTTGTCTACTGATACATTTTAAACAATAAAAGGTGGTTGTGAGAGGTTGTTTTAGGTGCTTTCTATTTCGGAGAACCTCTGAATTTTGGCAATTTTATAAATTCCTTTATTGACTTTAAGAAAATCTTACGATAGGTTTTATATTTTGAAACTTATGAAATTTCAACTGTAAAAAAAATCGGCCCCCTTGAAAATTTCATTTTCTAAATTTGCACTTACGAAAAATGATTTTTGAAAAAAGATGAACTTATGGGAATTCAAAATTTCCATGGAGCTCAAAAAATGCCATGTCTATCAGGCCTCACCCTAGCCCGACAACGCGCGCCAAAACACTAGTTATTTTAGCAGACATGCCTGCATGGGCCTCACCCTTGGCCTGATAACGCGCCAACTATTGAAGCACACGCTCCTGTGTGGCCAAACGCGTAGCCTGACTACATGACTCCAGCACGACAACTATTCTCGCGCATGTGCCGGCATGAGCTCCATCCCCTAGACTGATAGCTCCAGCTGGCTAGTTGGAACACAAGTGCCTTCTTCGTCCCCACTCCTTGTCCCGACGTCATAGCTCAAGCATGCCAGCTATTGCAGTGCACGCACATATTTGGCCTCACCCTTGACCCGGCAATGCGGTTCTTGCATGCCAGCTTTGGCACCATACATGTGTGGGTGGTCTCCACCCCTTCCCTTACATCGCGACCCCAACACGGCTCCCAATGAGCTCTCCGGCACAAACGATGAGGAAAATAATGTTCTAGGATCCCCACCTAGTGTTCTAAAGTGTGTCTTGGATCACTACATGTGTGGTATACCATGGAAGAGTGACTTCGTTATCTACTTAGGAAGCTTTTTCCTGGCCGTCATTTTCCCTCCTCAGTGTGCTCAAGTTATCTCTCTTTACCTTTTGGTCCAATTAAATTTTTGACAAAGGCAAAAGTATTTGTCACATGAATGACCTATTTTGTTTAATTCTTTCTTTGTGCGCATTCCCTAGTAGTCCATGCATGAGTACATAGGCAATATTTTTTGTCCCCAAGATGTATACTCGGCATTTTAGTAAGTAAATATCATTCATTTATCCCCTTTACATTTCATTTTATTTTAGAGAGTTATAAACATAGTAAATCATGCAAGGAGCTTGGTATTCTCATATGAGACACACCGCATTGTGAGAATGATCGATTGTACAACACGTTACCATTCTTCAAGATGTGCATGGTTGATATGGAAGACGCCGCACATGAGTCATGCTATGTCCGTCACCCCATGGCACACGCCTTAAAAATGTGAATGAGTCACCGTCCACTACATTAAATCAATATAAAAAATACCACGCTACAAAATTTAGCTCCGCCCTTCTCCAGATGCTATAAAAGTTATAGCATCCTAATAGTGTGCTATATTTGGAAATAGCCTTTTGGACAATTTTTTCAATATAACACAAATTTAAGGCCTGCATAATTTGCAAGGATGAAGACTTCTGGAGGAAATAGATTAAGGATGACACTCCTACTTGGAGATAGGATGAAGAGAGGTTACTCTAATGTGGTGGTTGGCTTGCTAGCATCTTCGGCATGGTTGACATCGACTCTTACTTGTTAGAGTTGGAGGCATGGCCGACCCCTCCATTGGAGATGGGATGAAGAGAAGCCACTGCCACTCACAAACCGTCTCCGCAACCGTCTCTCATGAGTCACGACTCCGCCAATGCCGGACAAGAGACACCGCACTGCCCTCGGTCACGAGCAGGCGGAAAACTGGTGAGAAGTTGGCTATGTTTGGTTGTATGCATTATTGTATGGGCTTTTGTATGTGTTGCATATCAAAGAGTGAGAGGGATTTGGGCTAATGCGGCAATGCCTGATGGGCTGTTATGTGATAGACGCAAAACACTACAACATTATTTAATTTAGTGTTGAAATAGTGTGTTATATGTGAATAGCGCTGCAGTGAGTAAATTAGCTAAAACTTAATCCGGACGTTCTACATATGTTATAGGGACGCTATAGCATTGAAATAGCATGCTTGTTTTTTTATTTTCGTGTAATTGCAATGCTTGTGGTAAGACGCCATTTTCCAATCTCTGGTATTATTGCATGATTTATCATATAGTACGGTTAAATTAAATGAATGAATCAAGATCCAAAACTTTCAGGTTTGGGATAAGAAATATATCACTCCAAGAATATCAGAGCACGGACAAAATATTTAGCAAATATCCATGATAGGGTTTGTACAATTATGTACTTCACATTATGTTAAGCCAAAAAAAGGATAGCATTGCATATGTGTAATACACTTTCATATGTAGTTAGTATAGAAATGCCCTGAAAAATTCTATTTGGGGACTTGAATTAAATGACACTGTTGTAGTGGGTCTACCTTGTTCCTCTCTTTGGAACTTCATTCAGGTCAAACACAACTCACCCAATGAAATCATCTTTAACAATGACTATGATATAGCAGGATTGGATGCGTTCTTTCAGGAAGGCAAATACCTGGTTACACTCGTGGTTGGTGTTCTCAAAGTGATGAGTGGTGCACTTGTAATATCCAAACTTAATCTACACATATGGGTCACAGCTCCCAGTCACATCCTTTGCACGGAGGTCTTTGGCCTTGACAACACGCACACAGAGATACGACATCTTCTCCAAAAGGTCATATGTGCTTGTGCTCTTTTTCACCTGCTACCATAAAACCCCCAACATGGAATAATGCCTCTTTCAAGGAGTAGTATCCAGGTCGGGACTACGGTGGCTGCATCTTGTCAGTTCACAGAAGGACATACTTGTGCCTGGAACAAAATCCATGACAAGGTATTACCAAGAAGAGCTTCAAGTATGGCAGAAGTGACACATCAAGTTATGGTTGTACATTTATGTACATCACATTTTATAAAGAAAAAAGTTTAGCAGTGCATATGTGTAATACACTTCATATGTAGTCAGTATAGAAACACCCTGAAAAAGGATCTACATGGAGACTTAAATTAAACGGCGTGGTTGTAGCGGGTTAGCCTCACTCCTCTCTTTGGAACTTCATTCAGGCCAAACATAACTCGCCCAATGAAATCATCCTTAACAAAGTCTTTGTCTTTAACAATGACCTCGATATAGCAAGAATGGATGCATTCCTTCGGGAAGGCAAACACCTAGGTACACTCAGGGTTAGTGTTCTTCTCAAAGTGATGGATGGTGCACCTGTAATTTCCAAGCTTAATCTCCACATATGGGTCACAGCTCCCAGTCACATACAAACATCTTCTGCAGAAGGTCAAACACTTCTGGAACCAGGATCTTTGCCATCGGCCAGCTCTTTGCCATGAGCTCAAATAAAGCTGACGGCAAAGAAAGAGCGGACGACAAAGATTGTGTTTGCCGTCAGCCTGCTCTTTGCCATCTACTACCTGACGGCATAGAATCTTTGCAGTCTGCTAGCAGACGGCAAAGATGGTGGGTGGCGGACTGTAATGACGACCTATAGGCTAGTTTCTTTGCCGTCTGCTAGCGGACGGCAAAGATTCTTTGCCATCAGCCAGCGGACGGCAAAGAAACTGGCCGTTTTAACAGTCGTTTCC
>NC_057796.1:59524451-59533777 GCF_018294505.1 Triticum aestivum
CTTCTCTCTCTCTCTGTTTAGGTTTAGGTTTAGGTTTACTTTCCAGGATGGATAAATTACTTGAAAGGGAATTTATCGCAGCAGTGTGCGTTAGAGCTTAGCTAAAGTTATTGTTGTAGATGCAGCTATTATAACACCCTGATGGTGAGACCACATTGCGATAAATTCTCAACTATTATGTGCTCCAATAAACCCAGCCGTCATAACAAAGGCTACAAAAGTACATATAAATTGTGTTACCACTTATTACCAAAAGGTTTGGTTACACTGTTTTTATCTGCGTGGCATATCTATCAGTTACTAAATCATAATCTTGACATAGTGATACATCTGATTATCTGAGCAACACCATTCTTCATAGGAGTTGTTTTCCATTTGCTGCACAACACTGCAATACCAACAATAAGTATAGGCGTGCCAACCCAAACAACCCTTTGTTTGATGCGCTTACATGCTTCTTTCTCATTTCGGAGCGCCTCATTTGACTTCTGAAGCTGATCATTTAGCCTACAATTTTCAACTACAACACTATCCAGTTCCCGTTTGCACTCCCTAGCCTTTTCCTCAGCATTCTTCTCCTCCTCTATCATCCTTGATAGGGCTTCACAGATCTCATTATCCATCTAAAAATTGCCAACATTCATATAAAGACATTAGGTCTAGGGTTTGTTTTTGGTACTTTAGTTTAGGTACCAGAGTGCTGGACGACACTGTTTTTACCTGAGCCTCCAATATAGGTTGGGCCTTCCAGGGCATTTTCTCTACAATATCTTGTTTTCCGGCGTTGTGTGGGTGGTCTCACTTCCATACCCACGGCTTCTTAGGATTATATGATAGCCAAAGGCCTTGGCGCGCAGCTCTCACTTCCTCCTTCCACTGGACATGCAGTTAGTCATATTTTAAGTAGAATTAAAATACAAAATATACAATTACAATTTAATTGGCCACCCGTGGCATTAGATAGCCTGCAAGTTTGGTAATGGAGGTGTTATATAACACTTGTCTTAATTAAATACAAGTTCGAGTTTTGAGGGGGCAAATTTCGTACTTGCCCAAGTTCAAATAGATCGTCATATAATTTGGAATACCATGCGAAGCCCCTCTTCAGCTTTTGCTCCTACCGAACGTAGACACCAACCATTATCAATCTTACCATAACCATGCAAAATGCAATCTTACCCAAGAGAAACTCGATGTCTGCTTGCTATTGGCATCAAGTTTTTTTTTTCTGTCGATCACTTCAATTAAAATAGCTTGTAATTTAGTGCAATGGCAATAAATCTTGTGCTCAGCTCTAGTATGTCAACCTAGAGCCACCTAAAATATGCTCTGTTTTTTAGATTACTATGCTCTGTTTTTCAACATTTTCTGTTTTCTTTCATGTCTAAAAAATCCCTAGTTTTGAAGGGTTCCAATTTCCATTGCCAACTAACCTATGAAATTAATTAAGTGTTGTTGATGTTGTTGAGCACAAGTGCATTGCTTTTTTCTCAGTTTTCTTTCATCTCTAAAAACTTGGCTCTGTTCCAACTATTGCCAACTAACCAACCAAATTAATTAATTGTAGTTGATTAGCTTATGTTGCTTATCAGAGATGGGGGCAGGCCGCCACCGCAGGCTACGCTCTGCCACACCAGAGTACGACTTGGAAGGTTTTGAGTTCTTCATGATCATAGTTGAGAATTCCTCCAAGAGGCAGGTATATAAAAGGAGAGATCTCCCCTTCTCCCATCTCTTTATCATAACTCTGTTGTTTGCTACATCACTCCTTGACCCACGTTGCAGACGCTGCCTGACACTTTTATGGAGATGTTGCACGGCCATCGGCCAAAGAATGTGAAGCTGCGATAGGTCGGAAGCGGGCTTCGCAGGCTTTGGGACGTGGAGGTGGTGATCAGGAATGACCACATGTACTTGTGTCATGGCTGGGAGCAGTTCGTCCGTGCCTATGACCTGAGGCACGGGTACTTCCTTGTCTTCAGGTACAACGGCGACGCCATGCTCACCATGAAGGTGTTCAACACGACTATGTGCCGCATGCGCTACCAGGATGACGACAATGCCAGTACGCTCTGCCTCTTCTTCCTCCCCATTTGGCTTTGTCTCACACTGATTGTTAAAAACACTTTGTTGCATTTGGTCAGGCAATCGAAGCAGCAGCAGTGACTCTGGTTACAGAAAAAGCAGCAGCGAGTCTGGCTACAGTGAAAGCGGCAGCGAGGATGATCCAGAATGATGATCCGGAATGGAATGGAGTGCGAAAGCAGCAGCGAGGCAGGCCGATATCTTCCATAATCGGATACGCCGCCACGCTCCCTTGAACAGCTCTACAAGCTCCTCCATACTTCCTGGAGGGGAGGCGGATGGCCACAAGGCCTTGGCAACGCTCCGCATGGCCAGCCGAGCATGCTTGTGCACTTGCGACAGTCTTTACAGCAGATCACTCGCTGATCCGGACACTTCCTCTTCAAGACGGCCCGTTAATATACCTGCAATCATAACTATATCAGTTCCACCTATCTCCGAACTACTTTAAAAGTAGTTCAGATACATATTGAATATGCCACCCCGCAGCTTCTTGTTCTCCTTCACGGAATCGGCCAGCTGGGCTCGCACATCTTTCAGCTCCTCGCCTAGCTGGGTCTTGCAGTCTTGGAGCTGGTTTCTCTCAATAATGGCCTGCTTCAGCACACGATCGCCCGTCGCTTGTAGCCTTTTGGCTTCCTGCTCATTCTCTTGCGCGACTTCCAAAGCTTCCTTGAGTCCCTCTGACAAATTGCGTCGTGGTATAGGCAGGACGGTTAGCATTCAAGGCTTATAATTATATTTTCTCGTTGGAGGGGAATATTACCAGGTGACGCCTTCTTGGACTTTTTCAGTTCGGCGGTAGCAGCATTTAGCTGCGTCCGACATCGTTCCAGCTCTTGGGATAGCAGGTTCTTCTTCTCTGTAAGAACCTGGTCATACAACGGTCCTTAAATCAGTTGTACCAACTGCTTTCAGTCCCGGGGGCTACTGGCATATGGCTATCCTATTCGGACAAAAGAAAACTTACCTGCACATCTGTTAAATACTGCTTCGTGGCTCTACTAAGCCCGTTTCGAGCAGTTCGGATATACGCACCAGCCGAGCTGAAGGCATTGAATGCCTCTTCCGAGAACTCTGGGTCTCGTAAAACAGCCCTGCAGCGCCGATGATTCATGGCGCTCTCCACTTCCGAGTTGGTAATGGACATATTCTCCGAACCCTCGGTCGAAGGACAGTCCGGCACTGTTCCTACGTCGGCTCCCGCCTCTCCAACAGGGTCTAAATCCCGGGCGCTGGGAGTATGGCTGGCCGGACCCTCGGAATTAGTCCGGTGAACCTTTTTCCTGATATCAAACAAACGTACGAGTTACAGTTGGATGTGACTACTAAAGTATACCTTCAAATCCTTACCTCTTTGACGAGGGACCGGTCCTGCCTTCACCGACCTTCCTTTTAGAAGCCTTGCTCGGCGCCAGAGCCACTCTCTTTGAAGGCGCTCCCGAAGTAGTGTGACGCGCCAAACGCCTACCCTGTGGAGCACGAGACAGTGCGATGGGTGAGGCAGTGCGAGGAAGCTCTTTCGAGTCAGATTTTTTCTTGACGACTTACGTGGGAAGAAGGAAGAAGACCAGGGTAATCAGCGATAATGGCCACTTCCGTGCCATCGTAGCTCGCCTGGTAAAACACCCCTTCCGCGAGTACCACGAATATATCCGGATCTTCTTCGAACCCAGGATCCAGCTCCCGGTTGTGGTTCTCAGGCTGTGGCGCGGGGCTCTGAAACCCCTCGGTGATTTTTCGCCAATGTTGTTATAAGCGGATTAGAAATTTATCAAAGGTAATCCGGGAAGCGGAATGAGTAAAGCAGAAGGATTGGGGCTTACCCAACTGGGAGGATTATACATAGAATATCCATCTCTGCGATTGATGCAAAGAAATTCCTCTTCCTACCCTTTGAACAGCTCGGCCAGTATTTTGGCCAGAGCGGCGGGGGTGCCCGGACCTTTCTGACCGCAGCGGGAAGCGTCATCCTCCCCGTTGTAGCGCCACATTGGGAGCCCTCTATATTGAAGCGGTTGAACCCCTCGCGCTATGGAGGTCGCCATTACCTCAACCATTGTTAATCCGGACTGGGCGAGCGTCTTTTTCTCGCCCATGAGTTGACGAACCTCCACACTGTCATCCTCCTCAAGGCTCCGGGGGCGCCAACTATGGCGTTTCCTTAGCGGAACGCTTGCAAATTCATGGAGACCCTTTCGAACTGGGTCGGGAAGCGCAACATCCTCGACGTAGAACCATTCGGAAGGCCATTCTTTAGATGGCTTCCTTGGTGTGCCGGATAGGTATCCGGAATCGGCGATGCGCCACACTTCGGCTCCGCCCACTTCAAATATTGACCCCTCATGGTTACGCGGGACAAGACAGAACAATTTTCTCCACAGTTCAAAATGGGCTTCAACACCCAGAAATAGCTCGCATAAAGCAACATAACCTGCGATGTGCAGGATAGAGGCGGGAGTGAAGTTGTGCAGCTGGATGACATAATATTCCAGAAGCCCTCGGAGGAACGGATGGATTGGAAATCCGATGCCTCTTATCAGATAGGGGACGAAGCACACTCGCTCCCCCCCGGATGGATTGGGGGAGTCCTCCGCCTGGGTCACGCCATTGAAGGCCAGCCCTGCTCGAACATGGACCAGATCTGCGGGAGGAAGAAATCCCTGCGTTTGCAACTTTGCTAACTGACTGTGAGACACAGAGCACTTCTCCCACTCACTTTTCTTTGGGATGGAATGGGGGGAGGAGCTGGGAATGTTAGCCATGTTGGAATGGTTTCTCCTAGCAGTCTCCGGGGATCTTCTCGATGTGGTGTCGCATGGATCTAAGATCCAGTATCTTTAATAAGCGCGCTCCCTTGCATGGACGGGGTGTTATTTGCAAAAATACCCTGACTTTCCGCATTTGCTCGACACGTGGAAGACGAAGTTATTAGCGTGCAGAACCCGAGGGGAACAATATTGAGTCAGCGGCCGAATGCATTACTTGGAGAGGGGAACCCGCCTTGCAATGTCGAAGACAATCCGAACGCCGAACACCTCGTCATTGAAGCCTGGTTCGGGGGCTACTGAGAGAGTCCTGGACTAAGGGGTCCTCGGGCGTCCGGCCTGTTATCCGTGGGCTGGACTGATGGGCTGTGAAGACATGAAGACCGAAGATTGAACCCTTGTACGGATTGGATGCTACTTGGCGTGGAAGACAAGCTTGGCAACCGACTATGTAGATTCCCTCTGATGTAACCGACCCCATGTAACCCTAGATCTCTCCGGTGCTCATATAAACCGGAGAGATAGTCCAGATAGAGCGACTCATTACATTATTCACATAGGCTAGACTTCTAGGGTTTTAGCCATTACGATCTCATGGTAGATCAACTCTTGTAACACTCATATTCATCAAGATCAATCAAGCAGGAAGTAGGGTATTACCTCCATAGAGAGGGCCCGAACCTGGGTAAACATCGTGTCCCCCGTCTCCTGTTACCATCGATCCTAGACGCACTGTTCGGGACCCCCTACCCGAGATCCGCCGGTTTTGACACCGACAGGAGCAGAGTGGAGATGAGGAGGTGCAGCCTATTCTGTCTGACGATGACATCGCGATGGTGGTGGCTGACGATGGCCAAGCGATGGTGGTGGCTAACGATGGGCAAGAGATAGTGGTGGCTGAGGATGACCTAGCGATGGTGTTGCCTGAAGATGGCCTCGCGATGGTGATGGTGCCTGACAATGACCTCGCGATGGTGGTGGCGCCGGCGATCCCACAGCCGGGTGACATGACCATGCCAATTGTGGTAGAAGAGTACATCCAACTGCCTCGTCGCTCTAAGCGCATCAGGATGATGAAGGAGAAGGAGAAGAAGGAGGAGTGAACTATGTCAGGTATGTCAGATCTCCAAAATGATCTATACTTAGCTTTGTTTCCTCCGAAATGACCTAAGTTAGCTCCAATATGCTAAGTTATCTCTAATATGCTTAGTTACCTAGGTTTGCTCAATAAAGACCTATACTTAGCTAACTTCTGTCAAAAATGGCATAATATGCTTAGTTAACTCAAAAATGGCATAATTAGTTAAGTTAGCTCCAAAATGACCCATTTTACCTAGGTTAGCTCCAATATGATCCATTTTACCTAGGTTAGCTCCAAAATGACCAAGTTTAATTAGGTTAGCTCCAATATGATCCATTTTAGGTTAGCTCCAAAATGATCCATTTACCTACGTTAGCTCAAAAATGGCATAATTACTTGTGTTAGCACAAAAATGACCTATACTTACCTTATTTTCTTCCAAATTGACATAATAAGCTTAGTTAGCTAAAAATGGCATAATTACCTATGTAAGCTCTAAAATGACACAAATAAGGAATAAGAAGAAGAAAAACAAGGAAGAGGAGAAAAAGAAAGAATAGAAGAAGAAAGAAAAGAAAAGGAAAGAATAAAAGAAGAAGAATTAGAAGGAAAAGGGTAAAAACCTTCTTCTTCTTCTTCTTCTTATTCTTCTAGTCTTCTTCTTCTTCTTCTCCAAAATGACCTAAGTTAGCTCTAAGTTAGCTCTAATACACTTAGTTACCTAGGTTAGCTCAATAATGACCTATACTTAGCTGCTTTATATCAAAAATTGCATAATATGCTTAGTTCACTCCAAAATGGCATAATTAGCTAGGTTAGCTCCATTTTACGTAAGTATGCTTACTTATTCTTCTTCTTCTTCATTTTCTCCTTCTTCTTCTTCTAGTCTTCTTCTTCTAACTTTCTTGTTTCCCATTTTGCAGATTTCATTTACTTCACGGAAGCTTGCATGGATGGAGTGCTTCTTTTCCCTTTCTGCTTTTCTTTTGTATCGATGAACAATGTGGAACTTTTTATATGGATGGATGGATAGGTGTTGGATGAACAATGTGAAACTATTGTAATATGTATGGATGGAACTATGTGTTGGTTATGTATGTATCATGAAACTTCTGTGTTGGATATGTCATATGTCTGCTGTGAAATTTGTGTGTCGAAACTTGTGTGTTGAAATTGAATGAATTTAAGGAAAAACAGAAAGAAAAAAATAGGGGCTATACAGGCTCTTTGCAGTCAGTTGGCAGATAGAAAGAGTTTTTCCATCAGCCAGCAGACGGCAAAGCTGCCACGTGGCAGCTACCTGTGCAACCTGGGGGCTGGCCTATTTGGTTACTTTGCCGTCCTCTGGCAGACGGCAAAGGTGCAATGGTCTTTGTCGTGAGCCAGCGGACGGCAAAGCACGCCGTTAACCACCTAACGGCCATAAGCTGCCACGTGTGCCGTCCAGGTCCTTTGTCGTCTGCTGGCGAACGCCAAAGACCATTTCATCTTTACCTTCTGCCAGAGGACGGCAAAATAACCAAATAGGCCAGCCCCCAGGTTGCACAGGTAGCTGCCACGTGGCCTATTCAGCCGGAACTATTGTCGTCTGCTGACGGACGGCAAAGGCCTTTGCCGTCCGCCAGGCATGGCTTTGTCGTCAGCCATGGCTGACGGCAAAGTGCCTGATTCCTGTAGTGAAATGTCCTTGTGCTCTTGTCACATGCTACTAGAAAACCCCAAGGTGAGACACTATCTCTTTCAAGGATCAGTCCCCAGGCCATGGTTATGGTGGTTGTATCTTGCGAATTCATAGAAGGTCACACTTGTGCGTGCAACAAAATCCATGAATAGATATTACCGAAAAGAGCTTCAAGTATAGTAGAAGTGAAACATCATTACGACCAACAGAGTAGGATTGCTGATAAAACATGGTAAGTCATGGGGTTATTACTGAGTAATGCTACACCGCTACATCGTAGATGCATTGTCCTTTCATCCCTCCTTCCAAGCATGATCCAAAATTGTATTTAGTTGTCGCCTGAAAAACCTTAAGATATCTTGCAAATTCTAGCAACAATAGAGAAATAGGTACTTGCAACAACACATTTAAACTCGAATGAGAAATTTTCCGCAAACTAAATAAATTGTGTACTACATGCTTAAGGATAGATACAAAACTTGACACACAAAAATAGTTTGTTGTTTGACATCCCGATGACACTAAAGAACTTCACTTTAGCTAGCATGGTTTAGTTAGATCCTAGTACTAGAGAAGATAAAATGTGTACAACTTTGAAAAATGTAGACCAGGCTACGCTAATAGAGATTGTTGTTCACAAAGTAATAACTAACATATTTCACTTCCTAAAAATGGAAGTTCAAATTTCCAACCAGGAACAAGCAATTTTAGAAGTTCTCGAAGCAGAGGGATTAAACATAACTGACGTGGCCCATTACGTTTAGTTAAAGAAAAAATTCAAAATCAAAATTTGTCTACTGATATATTTTTAACAATAAAAGGTGGTTGTGAGAGGTTGTTTTAGGTGATTTCTATTTTGAAGAACCTCTCAATTTTGGCAATTTTAAAAAATTCTTTATTAACTTTAAGAAATCTTACGATAGGTTTTATAATTTCAAACTTATGAAATTTCAACTTTAAAACAAAGCGGCCCTCTTGAAAATTTCATTTTCTAAATTTGCACTTACGAAAATTGATTTTTGAAAATAGATGAACTTATGGGAATTCAAAATTTCCGTGGAGCTGAAAAAAATGCCATGTCTATGAGGCCTCACCCTAGCCCGACAACGCGGTGCCAGAACACTAGTTATTTTAGCAGACATGCCTGCATGGGCACCCGCATTGGCCCGATAACGCGCCAACTATTCATGCGCACGCGCCTGTGTGGCCCAAACGCGTAGCCTGACGACATGACTCCAGCACACCAACTATTTTGGCGCATGTGTCGGCATGAGCTCCATCCCCCGGACTGATAGCTCCAGCTTACTAGTTGCAACACAAGTGCCTTTTTCATCCGCACTCCTTGTCCCGACGTCATAGCTCAAGCATGCCAGCTATTGCAGTGCACACATATATTTGGCCTCACCCTTGACCTAGCAATGCGGCTCTTGCATGCCAGCTTTGGCACCATACACTACTGGAATTAGCTAATTTGCCATCTGCCAGCTCTTTGCCGTCTGCTAGCTGACGGCAAAGAAGCTCTTTGCCATCAGCTACCCAAAAGCAGACGGCAAAGAAATGGCAGACGACAAAAAAGCTCTTTGCCGTCCGCGAGCTCTTTGCCGTCTGCCAGCAGACGGCAAAGAATCTTTGCCGTCCGCTGGCAGACGGCAAAGAGAGAGGTGGCCCCCACCCCCCGTCTGTTTGGAAAAAACTTAACGGCCCACCTCTT
>NC_057796.1:59535037-59536899 GCF_018294505.1 Triticum aestivum
ACACGACACCCCGACCCCCGACACCTCTCGAAAAGGTGTTCTTTGGCCTTCCAGAAGCCGACGGGGTCATATATTTGTGAATTATTAGTTAGGTCATATATTTTTCGATTTTGTTATGAAAAACATCATATATAATTGTGTTGATCGGGTAGTTTTAAATGTGCAGTTGTTTCATATCGCTGCGAGGTTTGGTGTTCGACGACCTCGCCGTGCGTTTGACGAGCTCTGCCCCTTCGTTCGTGGGTGAGCACAAATGACATGTCCTCCTCCCCCATTAATTATTTGATATATTCCGATGAAACTTGATAGCTAGCTATATATGTGTCTTGAATCATCAGTATGCGTAACCAATATGTGTCTCCCGTTCGAAAGCGTCATAGTTATAAATATGCATGCATTTGCATATTTATAACCTTGATTCTTTCGAATTGTCCAACGCTATCCATGGACAGCCCGAGTATGTTTAGATTGGGTTCGTTTTCCCATATGCTTTGCTCCGGATCCGACGCATAAATTTCGTCAGTGCCTCCCCTGTTGTTCTCCGGGTACACATCCTCTCTGTTTATTGCAGAGACGTGTATCAGGAGAACAGCGGGGAGGTGCTGCCGAAATTTTGCGTAGGTTCCGGAGCATAGCATGGGAAAATGAACCCAATCTAAACATACTCGGGTGGGATTAGGGCCTATCATTACCTATTAGAGTGTAGGTTGCATGGACGTAATAAAATTGACAAAGTAGATCAACTGATGAATATATACATGGTGAATTATATATATATATTTGTTGTGTGTCTAGTAGCTCTGAAAGTCAAGATGAGTGATCGTGCGTGGATGTACACCGGTCACACTGGTCAGAACAAATGGAACACTGAATGGTTGACAAAAACCAAGGGGTTTGTGCGAGCCGCATTTGCAAATGGCCAGAGGAAAACCTGGTGCCCCTGTTTACGGTGCGGCAATTGGGAAAAGAGGACAGAGGCTGAAATGGGCAAACACCTGCAGAAGAGTGGTTTTACGCCCGATTATACGGTGTGGACATTTCATGGTGAGTCTACCCAACGTGACCGAGCTGAGGTGGATCGTCGTCGCACCGACGAGCATGGTACCGGGATGGAAAACATGGTGCAAGACTTCGATGATGCTCGGGATTCGGACGAGGAGATGGAGGAATATGCAAAGGCCTTCAATGAAATGTTGGAGTCTTCAAAACGTCCGCTCCATGAGCACACTGAGCTTTGTCAGTTGGATGCCATCTCACAAGTAATGGCTCTGAAGGCTTAGTTCAACTTGGGCAGAGAATGCTACGATGCAATGATGACAGTATTTGGACGCTTTCTACCCAAAGGCCATGTAATGCCTGCAAACCTGTACCAGTCGGACAAAATCCTCCGTGCACTGAAGATGCCCTATGATAAGATACATGCCTGTGAGAAAGGATGTGTGTTGTTTAGGCTTGACTATGCGGACTTGAACTATTGTCCCATTTGCAAGTCTTCCAGGTATGTTGTGGTAGACAACGGTATGGGTGAGAAGACACAGACCAAAATCCCCGTTAGTGTTCTTCGGTATATGCCAATCGTACCAAGACTTCAACGTCTTTTCATGGTCGAAGAGACGGCCAGACAGATGACATGGCACAAAACGGGCAAAAGAACTGAACTAGATGCAGATGGGAATCTGATGATTGTACACACATCGGATGGTGTTGCGTGGAAATTTTTTGATGAATTACATGGTGACAAAGCGGCAGATCCGAGGCATCCTCGAGTCGGCATCAGCACGGATGGGTTCAGTGTGTTTGGTATGACGGCAGCCCAATATAGTTGTTGGCCCGTATTTGTCTTTCCACTCAATCTCCCCCCC
>NC_057796.1:59537180-59555954 GCF_018294505.1 Triticum aestivum
AAAGAAAGAACATTTTCCTGACGTTGATAATTCCAGGGCCCAACTATCCAGGGAAAATATGAATGTGTACATGCAACCGCTTAAGGACGAATTGCAAGAAGCCTGGGATAATGGGTTCAAGACATACGACGCCTATAGCAAACGGAACTTCATAATGCGTGTCTCGTACATGTACTCAACGCATGACTTGCCGGCGTATGCGCTATTCGTTGGCTGGTGTGTGCATGGAAGGTTCCCGTGCCCCACATGCAAGGGAGCTCTTGAGTTTCGTTGGCTTCAGGCCGGTCGCAAGTTTTCTTGCTTCGACATGCATAGACAGTTCCTGAATCCTCACCATAAGTTCAGGAAAGACAAGAAGAACTTCATCAGAGGTAGAGTTGTCAAAAACTCTGCACCACCTGCATTGACAGGCCAACAGACCCTGGATCAGTTAGACGCTCTCGAGCCAGATCCAGAGCGTCCAGTGTACTTCAAGGGGTATAATTCTAAGCACGCCTGGACTCACAAAACATGCTTATGGGATCTGCCTTACTTCAAAGACCTCCTTTGCCCACACAACATCGACGTGATGCACACTGAGAAGAATATCGCTGAGGCACTTTTTGGTTCATTGTTCGGCATAGATGGGAAGTCAAAGGATAATACTAAGGCTAGAGTCGATTTGGAGGCGCTATGTGATAGGCCGTTACAAAACATGAAAGAACCGAAAGGAAAGCAGAACTGGACGAAGCCAAAGGCATGGTTCAATCTTGGAAGGCCAGCTATGAGGGGAATTATCTTGTGGGTGAAAATGCAGTTGATGTTCCCCGATGGGTATGCAGCGAATCTACAGAGGGGAGCCAGTCTTGATAAATTGAAGATATTTGGTCTCAAGAGTCATGATTGGCACATATGGATTGAGCGGGTAATGCCGGTGATGTTGCGTGGCTTCATCCCTGAGGATGAATGGCTAGTACTGGCAGAACTCAGCTATTTCTTCCGCGTTCTTTATGCGAAAGAACTATCGCCTGGTGTGCTAGAAGAAATGGAAGAGTTTGCGCCGGAGTTGATCTGCAAGTTAGAGAAGATCTTTCCACCGGGCTTCTTTAATCCAATGCAACATTTGATTTTGCATCTCCCGACCGAGGCAAGATTGGGGGGGCCGTGCAAAATCGTTGGTGCTACCCAACTGAGAGGATGCAGAAGACGCTTCGACAAAAATGTAAAAATAAACGTAGAATTGAAGCATCGATGGCTGAGGCATTCATCACTGAGGAGGCGGCAAACTTCGTGACAGCACACTACGAAGCCAAAAATCGTCATTTGCATAATCCGAAGCCTCGGTACAATGCTGACGACCCTAAAAAGGGTGGATCCAACCTCAGTCTATTCAAAGGGAATCTCGCACCAGCCAGCGTTTCAAATCCAGTATCTTTGGATAACGAACAATGGCGGACCATTTCGTTGTATATCTTCAACAACCTGATAGAAGTGCAGCCGTACATCGAGTAAGTTCTCAGTACATAGTTTTGCAACTTCTATTTCCTTTGAACTGCTCTTATTCCTGGATATTTCATACAGTCGATACGTCGCCTTATTCTCGTATGGAGCGGTGATCCAAAAGGATTATGTCGAAGAGTATGAGCTTCTCGCAAAGCAAGGAGGCGGCTATCCCGGTTTCATCTCTTGGTTCAAACAAACGGTAATTTCTATTAGACAATTTCATTTCATATTAAACTTGTAGGCTAATTCAGAGTCTATGGACGCCGAATTGAGACAAGTCGCTAATGGTTTTGACTATAAGGTCCGTTCATTTGACAAATACGACATCAACGGGTATCGCTTTCGTACCTATGGCAAAGAGCTATCTATGGCCGACCGAAAGTCTAAAAATTGTTGTGTATCTGCTATCGGCGAAGGAGCTACCGAGTATTATGGGAGAGTTGAAGCAATTTATGAACTTCTATTCTATGGTGAAAACCCACCGAATGTCGTAGTCTTCAAATGTTATTGGTTTCAGCCGAAGGAGACTAGAAGGACTCATGAACATATAGGGCTAGTTGAAATCAACCAAAGCACCCATTTAGATGTTCCTGATGTCTATATTACGGCTCAACAGGCGACCCAAGTATTCTATCTACCGTGGGCCTGCCAAACTAATCCAAATCTGAAAGGTTGGGATGTCGTTTATGAAGTGCCGCCACGTGCTAGACTATCTCCCCCAAAGGAAGAGGATTATGAACCTCACATTGACCCAGACACATATGAAGGAGAATTCTTCCAAGAGACACGTCTTTCCAAAAAGCGTTTCAAGAACCGCTATACTTCACCCCAAAACATTGAAGTAGACAGCGACAGTGAATCCGACATCACCCCAGAGGAGGAACAAGAAGAGCCGGAACCAGAAGAGGTTACTGCTGCGGATGACCTGTCATTGCTTGACCGATTACGTCAAGGTGGCCTTCCACATGTTGATGCCACTGAACCCTATGAGCCCGTCATTGATTATAGTGATGATGATGATTATGCATTTATTGATGATACTGATCGAGATTATTAGTAGTGTCAGGTATTAAATTTTTTTATGTTGTACTTGATGATGATACACTTAAGTGATACACATATTATTATTCATGTCGGTCTTTTTTTATGTTGTACTAATTTCGTGTACTGTTTGTCATGGCAGGTGTTGAAAGATGGTGGGCGCTGGTCGGGAGCGCGCCAAGGCCCCTTCTTCGTCGGCGCGTGGTCTGAGCTCTTCCATTCCAGACGCACCTCTCCGCCGAGCGTTGCTGGACAGTATGGCCACACCGCCGGGCCCTTCTTCGTTGACCGCGGTGCCCAGCAGGGGACGAGGTAGGAAGAGAGGAGGTGGGGCACGTGGTCGTGGGAGAGGAGGTAGGGTGACTGCTACGGCGCCTTCCTCGCCGCCACCCCTAGCTGTTTCACCCGAGCACGTGACTGCTAGGGTGGACTCGTCCGAGGAGGAGGCTACACGGACTCCGGTCCACGAGCCTCCGGTCCACGGGTCTTGGGCCCACGAGCCTCGGGTCGACTGGCCTTTGGCCCACGAGAGTTTGGCCCACGAGACCCCGGAGGAGCACACGTCCGGATGGGGTACCTGGCCGGATCAACCCGGGGAGCCGAGTGGCCATGCTGATGATGGCGGGGAGCCGACTGATCTTGAGGAGGAGGGGGGCTCCGTCTACCAGCGTGGTGCTACACGGCTCCCGTCCGTGCCGGCGACCCGCGAGTAGAGGTGGTTGATTTTCCCTGATGGGGAGAGGTACGTAAGTGCGTTTAATATTTTTGTACCTTCTGCATTCACGTTTCTTCAAATAACTAATGCGTTGGCCTTGTCATGCTGCAGGGGTTGGGACCACCATCATAGTGTCCGCCGGCCCAACTCCGTCCTTGGAGTTCTTTGCCGGCAAAACTTCCCGGGGTTTGTCACGTTGCCTGGTGAGGGTCGGCTTCCAGAGCTTGGATTGAGCTGGGAGCACTACGTGGCTGCCCCGGCCCCGCCGGATGTCATTATCGACGGTGTCGTGTGCAACACGAGGGCAGACATGGTGATCAGAAAGTTCTGGGTAATTTCTCCTTTACACATTTAAAATTTTTCAACTAGCTAGTTATTAATTGTACTAATCAATATTGTCTCATTTGATTGCAGACATTCTACAGGTGTGAGGAGGGATACGAGGAGGACGCGGCACATGTTATCGAGAACGTCTGCAAGCGCCTACTCCAGAACTTACGGCACGAGGCTCGGGTGCAGGCTGTTCGAGACTACTACGCCTTGCGTGGTATCAAGAAGACCAAGCCGGCGTGCCGCGATAAGTTCCTGAGTAAGGAGCAGTACATGAAGGTAATTCTTAAGGCCTTCTACTTAAGTTCCTTCATTTAGTAATTCTTAGCCGTAGCGCTCAAGTTTCTATTTGCTAACTTAGGCGCCTCCGAGATGGTGTGCGGATCGGATGGATTGTAGGGAGGTGTTGGTCGATGAGTGGTGCTCAAACGAATGGCTAGCCCTCCACAACGAGGCCATGGACAAACGTGCCCAAATGGAAGGTGTGCCACACCATCAAGGCAGCTCCAACTTATATCAGTTCGGGCGCAATTGGGTATGTGGTTTGCTTCATGATTCATGCAATTCATTCATCATGCTAGCTTGAGCCCTTTAATTACTAATTTTCATTGTTTGTCTCTTTCAGGCACGCTACAATAAGGCGGATAAGGTGCCAGAGGTGTACGACCTGTATGCCATAGCCCACACTGCCTCTTTCAAGAAAGTCAAGGCTTTCTCTCAGTCTGACCTCGATGATGCAAACAACTTCACCAACATCTCCTCCCACAACAAGCTCGTGAGATATAGAGATGAGGGGAAGGCGAGGAAAGGGGAGGACTTTAACCCGAGCCAGGGTCCCATTGATCCAGAGCTGGTGATGATATCTAGTGGCGGGAGGTCCCATGGCTCCATAGCCATTGGAGATGGACTTATCCGTTGTCCTAGCACTCTCCCGGAGATCAAGGCACGCCAGTCGAGCTCCGCTCCTGAGATAAGGCCTCCTGAACGGCCAGTGCAACTCGCCATCAAGGTTAGTGATACGTACTCAGTTATCTTTCTCCATTACATTGTGTGCGCTTCCATAATGATTACAAATGGTCATGTGAGTGGTGTTGCAGGCTGCTATACAGAGTGAGAGAGATAGAACGGAGAAACTTCTGGCGGAGGCGGCGGAGAGGCAACGGGAGTTGGAGGAGAGGACGACAGAGATGATGGAGGAGGAGAGGGCACGGAATGACATGCAGGCAAGGGCCATGTACGAGCTCCTTGTGGTAAGTTTCTACTGCAGATTAGCCAAAACATTCATGTAGTGTTTGTCTCATTACTAACTAGTATGACTGAGTCGTCAAAACCAAATGTGCAGTCTGTGTGCGAGAAGACAGGTCAGACCGCTCCGCCGATGCCAGTGATTGCTCCTAGGACCAGGGTGAGTTTTATTTGAATGGACATTACTTGCTAGTCTTAACATTTGAGTGTCATCATGCTAACAAGACATTGGAAATGATCTTGGGTGCAGCGTAACTCCAGACAAGCATCGCACGATCCTTCTCCAGCTACCGACACGAGCCACCCCGCTCCTGCACCTCCTGGATCTTGGTAAGTTTATCTAGTGTTTTGCTTAACACATGCATAAAGACCTAGACTTAGCTTTATTTCCTCCAATGCTTACCATAATGACCTAGACTTAGCTTCTGCTCCTCCAAAATGACTTAATAAGCTTACTGACCTCCAAAACCATCCATTTAACCTAAGTTAGCTCTAAAACGATCTGTACTTAGCTTACTTATGTCAAAAATTGCATAATTAGCTTAGTTAGCTCATAGACGATCCATTTTACTTAAGTTAGCTCTAAAATGACCCATTTTACCTAGATTAGCTCCTAAATGATCCATTTTACCTACGTTAGCTTTAAAATGACCCCTTTCAACTAGGTTAACTCCAAAATGACCCATCTTACCTAGGTTATCTCATAAACGATCCATTTCAACTAATTTAGCTCATAAACGATCCATTTCACCTAAATTAGCTCTTAAATGATCCATTTCACCTAAGTTAGCTCAAAAAGATCCATTTCAACTAAATTAGCTCATAAATGATCCATTTCACCTAAGTTAGCTCAAAAACGATCCATTTCAACTAAGTTAGCTCATAAATGATCCATTTCACCTAAGTTAGCTAAAAACGATCCATTTCACCTTAGTTACCTCAAAAACGATCCATTTGACCTTAGTTAGCTCAGAAACGACCCATTTCAACTAAGTTAGCTCATAAATGATCCATTTCACCTTAGCTAGCTCATAAGCGACCCATTTCAACTTAGTTAGCTCATATATGATCCATTTCACGTAAGTTAGCTCATAAATGACATACTCTTCTTGTTCTAGTCTTCTTCTTGTTCTACTCTTCTTGTTCTAGTCTTCTTATTCTAGTCACCTATTTCTAACTTTCTTATTTTTCATTTTGCAGATTTCATTCACTTGACGAAAGCTTGCATAGATGGAGTGCTCCTTATGCCTTTCTCTGTTTCTTTTGTATTGTTGAACTATGCATGTATCGTTGGATGAAACTATTGTAATATATATGGTTGGAAGCCTCTATGTCGAACTTGCTATGTATGATGGAACTATGTGATGAAGTTATGTGATGGAACTATGTATGATGGAACTATGCATGTTGGATATCTTATATGTTTGCTGTGTAATTGCCTTGTGAAATATATCTATATATGTCATATATATTTTCTGTGAAAATTGTGGGATTTAATAAAAAACAGAAAAAAGACCCAATATGCAGGCTCTTTGCCGTCTGCCACAGACGGCAACGGCCTCTTTGCCGTCTGCCGCGGACGGCAAAGAGGACACGTGGCATCCAGCTGTGCTTCCTGGGAGCTGACCCATTTGGTCAGTTTGCCTACAGTGGCTGACGGCAAAGAGTTTGCCGTCAGCGGCGGACGGCGAAGGCCTGCCATGTAGTGACGTGTAGATGACATCATAGGGCGGACGACAAAGACAGTAGAAACTTTGTCGTCCGCTGGCAGACGGCAAAGGCACTAGAAACTTTGCCGTCCGCGGCGGACGGCAAAGGCCTGCCGTTAGCCACTTAACGGACTGAGAGCACAATTATTGTCGTCCGCCCTCTTTGCCGTCCACGGCAGACGGCAAAGAGTCTTTGCCGTCAGCCGCCAGGAAGCAGACGGCAAAGTAGCTGTTTACCGTAGCCTACTTTGCCGGAGCCTTTTGCCGTCCGCGGCTGACGGCAAAGGCCTTTGCCGTCCGCGGCTGACGGCAAAGGCCTTTGCCGTCCGCCGTTCATGCCTTTGCCGTCCGCCATGGCAGACGGCAAAATAGCTGATTCCTGTAGTGATACGTGTGTGGGTGGTCTCCACCCCTTCCCTTACATCGCGACCCCAACACGGCTCCCAATGAGCTCTCTGGAAAAACAATGAGGAAAATAATGTCCTAGCATCCCCACCTAGTGTTCTCAAGTGTGTCTTGGCTCACTACATGTGTGGTAAACCATGGAAGAGTGACTTTGTTATCTACTTAGGAAGCTTTTTCCTGGCCGTCATTTTCCCTCCTCCGTGTGCTCAAGTTACCTCTCTTTACCTTTCGGTCCAATTAAATTTTTTACAAAGGAGAAAGTATTTGTCACATGAATGACCTATTTTGTCTAATTCTTTCTTTGTGCGCATTCCCTAGTAGTCCGCGCATGAGTACATAGGCAATATTTTTTCATCCCAAAGTTGTATACTCGGCCTTTTAGTAAGGAAATATCATTCATTTGTCCCCTTTATGTTTTATTTTATTTTAGAGAGTTATAAACATAGTAAATTGTGTACGGAGTTTGGTATTCTCATGTGAGACACACCGCATTGTGAGAATGATTAGTTGTAGAGCATGTTACCATTCTTGAAGATGTGAATGGTTGATATGGAAGAGACCGGACATGTGTCATGCTATGTCTGTCACCCCATGTCACACGCGTTAGAAAATGCGAATGAGTCACCGTCCACTACATTAAATAAATATAAAAATAGCACGTTACAAAATTTAGCTCCGCCCTTCTCCCGATGCTATAAAAGTTATAGCATGCTAATAGTGTGCTCTATTTGGAAATAGCCTTTTGGATAAAAAATTTCAATATATCACAAATTTAAGGCTTGCATAATTTGCAAGGATGAAGACTTTGGGAGGAAATAGAATAAGGCCGACACTGCTACTTGGAGGTAGGATGAAGAATGGTTGCTCTAATGTGGTGGTTGGCCTGCTAGCACCGTCGGCATGGTTGACATTGACTCTTACTTGCTAGAGTTGGAGGCATGGCCGACGAGATGGGATGAAGAGAAGCCACTGCCACTCACAAACCGCCTCCGCAACCGTCACTCACGAGTCACGACTCTGCCAATGCCGGTCAAGAGACACTGCGCTGCCCTCGGTCACGAGCAGGAGGAAAACTAGTGAGAAGTTGGCTATGTATGGTTGTATGCATTGCTATGGGCTTTTGTATGTGTTGCATCTCAAAAAGTGAGAGCGATTTGGGCTAATGCAGCAATGTCTGATGGGCTGTTGTGTGATACATGCAAAACACTACAACATTATTACGTTTAGTGTTGAAATAGCGTGTTATACGTGAATAGCGCTGCAGTGAGTAAATTAGCTAAAACATAGTGTGGACGGTCTACATATGTTATAGTGACGCTATAGCATTGAAATAGCATGCTTTTTTGCTTTTCGTGTAATTGCAATGCTTGTAGTAATCTGCCATTTTCCAATCTCTGGTATAATTGCACGATTTATCATATAGTATGGTTAAATTAAATGAATGAATCAAGATCCAAAATTTTCAGGTTTGGTATAAGAAATATATCACTCCAAGAATATCAGAGCACGGACAAAATAGTTAGCAAATATCCATGATAGGGTTTGTACAATTACGTACTTCACATTATGTTAAGCAAAAAAGGATATCATTGCTTATGTGTAATACACTTTCATATGTAGTTAGTATAGAAATTCCCTCAAAAAATCTATTTGGGGACTTGAATTAAATGACACGGTTGTCGTGTGTCTGCCTCATTCCTCTCTTTGGAACTTCATTCAGGTCAAACACAACTCACCCAATGAAATCATCATTAACAATGACTATGATATAGCAGGATTGGTTGCGTTCTTTCGGGAAGGCAAATACCGGGTTACACTCGGGGTTAGTGTTCTCAAAGTGATGGGTCGTGCACTTATATTATCCAAGCTTAATCTACAAATATGGGTCAGAGCTCCCAGTCACATCCTTTGCATGGAGGTCTTTGGCCTTGACAACACGCACATAGAGATACGACATCTTCTCCAAAAGGTCATATGTGCTTGTGCTCTTTTTCACCTGCTACCATAAAACCCCCAACGTGGAATAATGCCTCTTTGAAGGAGTAGTATCCTGGTCGGGGCTATGGTGGCTGCATCTTGTCAGTTCATAGAAGGACACCCTTGTGCCTACAACAAAATCCATGGCTAGGTATTACCCAGAAGAGCTTCAAGTATGGTAGAAGTGACACATCAAGTTATGGTTGTACATTTATGTACTTCACATTTTTTGTAAAGGAAAAAAGGATTAGCACTGAATATGGGTAATACAGTTCATATGTAGTCAGTATAGAAACACCCTGAAAAAGAATCTACATGGAGACTTGAATTAAACGGTGTGGGTTTAACGGGTTTGCCTTGCTCCTCTCTTTGGAACTTCATTGAGGTCAAACATAACTCGCCCAATAAATCATCCTTAACAATGTCTTTGTCTTTAACAAGGACCTTGATGTAGCAGGATTGGATGCATTCCTTCGGGAAGGCAAATACCTGGGTACACTCAGGGTTAGTGTTCTTCTCAAAGTGATGGGTGGTGCACATGTAATTTCCAAGCTTAATCTCCACATGTGGGTCACAGCTCCCAGTCACACACTTTTGCATGGAGGTCTTGGGCCTTATTACATGCACATACATACTTCTTCTCCAGAAGGTCAAATCTCCTTGTCCTCTTGTCACCTGCTACTAGAAAAATCGGAAGGTGAGATAATGTATCTTTCAAGGAGTAGTCCCAAGGCCATGGTTACGGTGGCTGCATCTTGCCAGTTCATAGAAGGACACACTTGTGCGTGCAACATAATCCATGAATAAATATTACCAAGAAGAGCTTCGGGTATGATAGAAGTGACACATCATTACGACCCACAGAGTAAGATTGATGAAAAAACATGGTAAGTCATGGATTATTACTCAGTACTGCTTTGCCGATAGATCATAGATGCGTTATCCTTTCGTCCCTCATTCCAAGCATGATCCTAAATTGTATTTACTTGTAGCCTAAAAATCTTAAGACATCTTGCAGCAACAATAGAGAAATAGGTACGTGCAATAACACATCTAAACTCGAATAAGAAATTTTGACAAAACTAAACGAACTATATAATGCATGCTTAAGGATAGATACAAAACTTGACACACAAAAATACTTTGTTTTTCGACATCCCAGTCAGACTAAAGAACTTCACTTCAGCTAGCATAGTTTAGTAAAATCCTAGTACTAGAGAAGATAAAAAAGTCTACAACTTCGAAAAATGTAGACCAGGCTACACTAATAGAGACTGTTGTTCACAAAATACTAGCTAACATATTTCACTTCCTACAAATGGAAGTTCAAATTTACAACCAGGTACAAACCATTTTAAAAGTTCATGAAGCAGAGGGGTAAAACTTAACTACCGTGGCCCATTACGTTTTCATTAAACAAAAAATTCATAATCAAAGTTTGTCTACTTATACATTTTTGACAATAAAAGGTGGTTGTGAGAGGTTGTTTTAGGCGCATTTTATTTTGGAGAAGTTCTCAATTTTGGCAATTTTGAAAATTATTTTATTGACTTTAAGAAAAATCTTACGACAAGTTTTATAATTTGAAATTAATGAAATTTCAACTTTAATAAAATTGAACCTTGTTCGCACACGAACACGTCACCATGTACCCTCGTCGCCGGGGGTGATGCACCGCAGCTCACGTTGAAGGAGACCCGCCGGAAGCGCGCTACGCAAGACAATCCGGCGGGCGCTTTTGGAGACCCGAAACCCCACATGCCCGGGAGGGACCCCGCAGGGCGCGCGGCGGCTATGGGCTGCGCTAGGTCGACCTGATCGCCCCTAGGGCCTCGAGGTTCACCGCCCTGCAACAAGAAGAACGAACGAAGAACGAGGAAAGAGAAGAACAAGAGGGAGAGATAAAAGTAAAGATAAAAAGTGATAGATGATTTGTTCGATTGTGTGTTGTTCAATCGGCCGTCACCCCTTAGATATATAAGAGGCGGCTGGACATCCCGTGCAAGGAAAATGTTTGGATTCACGTCCAAAACCCTAGTCAAATTCGGATTGATTTTGTCTGAACTTTCCAAAACTCTTCGGTTTAAACTGGCTGCACCTTGCGGGTCTTTTTTGTGGTGGTAAATGATCTCGGATGGAAACGAGCCCAAAAGCAATCTTGACCGTTTCGACGAGACGAAGAACTTTCATGTTGAACGTTTTTTTATCAGAGGTCATCTTGAGGGTGTTTTCGGCTGTTTTCCGAAGTCTGCGGCAGAAAAATCCAAAACCCGGACAAACATCCCGGGAGTGTCCGGCCATCCTCGGAGAAATCCAAAACCCGGATGATCATTCCCGGAGTGTCCGGCCACCCTGATGCAGCCACGCATTTTCGGTTGTAACTTTTGCATACGAACTCCGATAGAGACGTTTCTTATATGAAAATCGATCGTTTCGACGAGACGAAGACAATCCGTGTAGATCGCTTTTCCATACAAGGCAGTGTTGTGGGTGTAATCAGCCAAATATTGTTCTGAATACAAAATCTCGGTATTTCGAACACAACTTCGGCCTTTGAGATGAGATCGGACGGTGATGGCCCAAACTTTAATGATGTTCATATCAACAATACGGAACTCTTTCATGTAGATCACTTCTCCATTTGACGCCATCTTAAATAAGTTCTTGACCGTGCCAAAATCTGGTGTCAACACATGCCCCCCTGTTTTTCGGCAAAGCTTGTGTGCCGAAAAATAACTTGCACGAAGTTTGTTCTAAGCGCGATGTCAACACTCCATCGGCCATTTGTACATGCTTAGGACGATAGGTATATATCGGCCATTTAGATTAGCAACAAAGTGAAGCTAATTGAACATATGATGATTTGGTAATACCATTTCATGATATAAGAAATTACATTGCATCCATGGATTAAAATAAGCCCACTTAGGGTAACCAATCATACCTGATAAAGAATTCCATGGCATATGCATCAACGACATAGTTGAAGAATATGGATAATGTGTGGACCGAAGATGTTGAAACCTTCGGCTTGGTCCTTCATAGTTTTCACTCTTTTCCTTCTTCATCTTTGCCGCACTTCGTGTAATGAATGCTTTCACATAATTTTTATTTTGAGTACATCCTTTAGGAACCCATGCCATGTTCATTTCTTCAAGTTCTTGTGCACTAAGTTTTTGTAATTTCTTCTTTTGCCAATATGATAAGTCGAGTGAGCGCCCCGGCTGTGATTTTATTTGAACTAATGAAAAGTCTTGTTTTACCTTGTGCATTTTCAACTTCTTTTCTTCAGATTTGGCACTTTGATTCTCAAATAATGATTGCTTCATCTCATTGCCTTTAGTAGCCAATGTTAACACTTTAATTGGCTCTTTATCCTTTAAGATCAAATCTGAATTGGCACTCTAATTCTTTCTTTGTGCGCATTCCCTAGTAGCCCGCGCATGAGTACATAGGCAATATTTTTTCATCCCAAAGTTGTATAATCGGACTTTTAGAAAGAAAATATCATTCATTTGTCCCCTTTATGTTTTATTTTATTTTAGAGCGTTATAAACATGGTAACTCACGTGCGGAGCTTGGTCTTCTCATGTGAAACGCTCCGTGTTGTGTGAATGATTGATGGTACAACACATTACCATTCTTGAAGATGTGCCGGGTTGACATGGACTATCCATGCCACATGCTATGTCCATCACCCCATTGCACACGCCTTGGAAAATGTCAATGAGTCACCGTCCACTAAGGGAGTCCTGGATTATGGGGTCCTCGGGCGTCCGGGCTATGTAACATGCACCGGACTGATGGGCCGTGAAGATACAAGATAGAAGGCTTTTCCCCGTGTCCGGATGGGACTCTCCTTTGCGTGGATGGCAAGCCTAGCGTCCGGATGTATAATTTCCTTTCTCTGTAAACCGACTATGTACAACTCCAGGCCCCTCCAGTGTCTATATAAACTGGAGGGTTTATTCTGTAGATGCTAAGACAAATCACATAGGCTAGACATCTAGGGTTTAGTCATTACGATCTCGAGGTAGATCAACTCTTGTAACTAAAGAAAATATGCCCTAGAGGCAATAATAAAGTTATTATTTATTTCCTTATATCATGATAAATGTTTATTATTCATGCTAGAATTGTATTAACCAGAAACTTGATACATGTGTGAATACATAGACAAACAGAGTGTCACTAGTATGCCTCTACTTGACTAGCTCGTTAATCAAAGATGGTTATGTTTCCTAGCCATAGACATAAGTTGTCATTTGATTAACGAGATCACCTCATTAGGAGAATGACGTGATTGACTTGACCCATTCCGTTAGCTTAGCGCCCGATCGTTTAGTATGTTGCTATTGCTTTCTTCATGACTTATACATGTTCCTATGACTATGAGATTATGCAACTCCCTTTTACCGGAGGAACACTTTGTGTGCTACCAAACGTCACAACGTAAATGGGTGATTATAAAGGTGCTCTACAGGTGTCTCCAAAGGTACTTGTTGGGTTGGCGTATTTCGAGATTAGGATTTGTCACTCCAATTGTCGGAGAGGTATCTCTGGGCCCACTCGGTAATGCACATCACTATAAACCTTGCAAGCATTGTGACTAATGAGTTAGTTGCGGGATGACGTATTACGGAATGAGTAAAGTGACTTGCTAGTAACAAAATCGAACTAGGTATCGAGATACCGACGATCAAATCTCGGGCAAGTAACATACCGGTGACAAAGGGAACAACGTATGTTGTTATGCGGTCTGACCGATAAAGATCTTCGTAGAATATGTGGGAGCCAATATGGGCATCCAGGTCCCGCTATTGGTTATTGACCGGAGACATGTCTCGTTCATGTCTACATAGTTCTCGAACCCGTAGGGTCCGCACGCTTAACGTTACGATGACAGTTTTATTGAGTTTTGATGTACCGAAGGAGTTCGGAGTCCCGGATGAGATCGCGGATATGACGAGGAGTCTCGAAATGGTCGAGACGTAAAGATCGATATATTGGACGACTATATTCGGACTTCGAAAAGGTTCCGAGTGATTCGGGTATTTTTCGGAGTACCGGAGAGTTACGGGAATTCGTATTGGGCCTTAATGGGCCATACGAGAAAGGAGAGAAAGGCCTCAAAAGGTGGCCGGACCCCTCCCCATGATCTGGTCCGAATTGGACTAGGGAAGGGGGGCGCACCCTTCCTTCTTTCTCCTTCCCCCTTCCCTTCTCCTACTCCCACAAGGAAAGGAGGAGTCCTACTCCCGGTGGGAGTAGGACTCCCCCCTATGGCGCGCCTCTCCCCTTGGCCGGCTGCCTCCCCCTTGCTCCTTTATATACGGGGGCAGGGGGGCACCCCAGAGACACAACAATTGATCCTTGAGATCTCTTAGCCGTGTGCGGTGCCCCCCTCCACCATATTACACCTCGATAATACCGTTGCGGAGCTTAGGCGAAGCCCTGCGTCGGTGGAACATCATCATCGTCACCACGCCGTCGTGCTGACAAAACTCTCCCTCAACACTCGGCTGGATCGGAGTTCGAGGGACGTCATCGAGCTGAACGTGTGCTGAACTCGGAGGTGCCGTGCGTTCGATACTTGATCGGTCGGATCGTGAAGACGTACGACTACATCAACCGCGTTGTGTTAACGCTTCCGCTGTCGGTCTACGAGGGTACGTGGACAACACTCTCCCCTCTCGTTGCTATGCATCACCATGATCTTGCGTGTGCGTAGGAATTTTTTTGAAATTACTACGTTCCCCAACAGTCACCCCTATACTCATCAAATATAATCAAGCAGGATGTAGGGTTTTACCTCCATTAAGAGGGTCCGAACCTGGGTAAACATCGTGTCCCCCTTGTCTCCTGTTACCCTCGATCCTCAGACGCACAGTTCGGGACCCCCTACCCGAGATCGACCGGTTTTGACACCGACATTGGTGCTTTCATTGAGAGTTCCACTGTGCCGTCAATGGTGGGATCGATGGCTCGCCTTGTCACTAACGACAACATCACCTCTCGATAGACCCTAGCTCCGGGACAGCTCCTCCAGCTCGGCGGTTTCGCCATGGGCACCCGTACGGCCTTTAAGCCAAGGGCAGCCCTCGAAATCGCTAAACATCGTCTTCGCGTCGGCCTCGAACACCCTGAAAAGATGGATCCATCAGATGTGTCATCTTTAAACAAACTACTTGATCGCATTGCCGCCCTAGGAGTAGCAACAGACTACGATCGGATTGGGCTTAAACCCGATCAGAGGGAAATCCGGTCCCCGCCGATCACTCATATGGTAGCGGTTGTGGAGGAACATGCCGATGATAATTCTCCCTCTAAGTTGAGAACAAGCCATGTTCGGATTTCCGAGTCGCACGAGCCGGATACCCATCTTCGGGAAGAGACCTCATGTCCTCCGAACATAGAACCGAGTGTTGAGCCCGAAGACTGCCAGGACGCTCCGGACCTTGGACCGGTGACTTCGCAAATTCTTCAAATTCCGGATGCAATGATGGGTCAGGATTCGGATTTTAGTCCGCCCACCCACCACATGCAATATTCCCCAAACAACTCAGGTCATCCAGACTTATGCGACCTACTGTACATGCGGCATCAACCTGAGGAAACAGTCCATCACTTTTGGTCTAGATTCCTCCTTGTCAAAAACAAGATCAAGGACTGCCATGACGATGACGCGGTTTCGATATTTAGCCGCAATTGCACGGATTAGGGAATCCTTAACGCCCTCAACCGCCGCCGCATATCGCACTTTTCGGATCTGGCACACATCATACAGAAGTAAAGTGCAATGGAAAGCACCTGGAAGGCACAAACAGCCCGGTGGGAACCTCCGGCCTTCAAGCAGCCCACCGAACAGACAAAAAGGATGCACCCCTATGGGGCACCTGATCATCGTCCCACGGACAAAAAAGTGAAGCCCTTTACGGGACACAGAATGGTCCTCGACGACCTGCTCGATAAACCGTGTCAGATACATACAACGCCGAACACCAAACCAACACATAGCCTTCGGGCATGTTGGGTACTCCGGCAGGTGGCTAAGAGCGGTGAGGTCATCCTCCCCAGCATTCCTCCAGAGAGGCACTCCTCGGAAAATGCCGATCTCAATGTTTTTACGGTCTTCGAGACCTTTTCTTCCAACAACCACCGCAAGAGGGCACTGCGTGACCTTGCCGAAGTCAATCAGGTAGCCGCAGTAAACCCTTGGAATGACATGGTGATAACTTTCACCGCCGATGACGAGCCAAGGGCTAGATCAGTCCGGGCACCAGCCACTTTGGTCATAAACCCAATAGTAGACGGCTTTTACTCATGGATGGTGGCAGTGGATTAAACCTCATCTACTAAGATACACTCCAAAAAATGCAGATGGACAAAAGTCGCATTGAGTAAAGCGGCACCATTTTCTGAGGCATCATCCCCAGTCGAGAAGCAATAAGCTCGGGGAGAAACAAACTCGACGTCGTATTCGGCACGCTAGAAAACTATAGGTCCGAAGAGTTGCTCTTTGATACGTCTCCAACGTATCTATAATTTTTGATTGTTCCATGCTATATTATATTCTGTTTTGGATGATAAACGGGCTTTATTATACACTTTTATATTATTTTTGGGACTAACCTATTAACCGGAGGCCCAGCCCGAATTGCTGTTTTTTGGCCTATTTCAGTGTTTCGCAGAAAAAGAATATCAAACAGAGTCCAAACGGAATGAAACCTTCGGGAACATGATTTTCGGAACAAACGTGATCCAGAGGACTTGGGCCCTATGTCAAGAAAGTAACCAGGAGAGCACGAGGCAGGGGGGCGCGCCTACCCCCCTGGGCGCGCCCTCCACCCTCGTGGGGCCCACGTTGCTCCACCGACGTACTTCTTCCTCCTATATATACCTACGTACCCCCAAACTATCAGATACGGAGCCAAAAACCTAATTCCACCGCCGCAACCTTCTGTACCCGTGAGATCCCATCTTGGGGCCTTTTCCGGTGCTCCGCCGGAGGGGGCATTGATCACGGAGGGCTTCTACATCAACACCATAGCCTCTCCGATGATGTGTTGGTAGTTTACCTCAGACCTTCGGGTCCATAGTTATTAGCTAGATGGCTTCTTCTCTCTTTTTGGATCTCAATACAATGTTCTCCCCCTCTCTTGTGGAGATCTATTCGATGTAACCTTCTTTGGCGGTGTGTTTGTTGAGACCGATGAATTGTGGGTTTATGATCAAGTTTATCTATGAACAATATTTGAATCTCCTCTGAATTCTTTTATGTATGATTGGTTATCTTTGCAAGTCTCTTCGAATTATCAGTTTGGTTTGGCCTACTAGATTGATCTTTCTTGCAATGGGAGAAGTGCTTAGCTTTGGGTTCAATCTTGCGGTGTCCTTTCCCAGTGACAGCAGGGGCAGCAAGGCACGTATTGTATTGTTGCCATCGAGGATAACAAGATGGGGTTTATTTTATATTGCATGAGTTTATCCCTCTACATCATGTCATCTTACTTAAAGCATTACTCTGTCCTTATGCACTTAATACTCTAGATGCATGCTGGATAGCGGTCGATGTGTGGAGTAATAGTAGTACATGCGGGCAGGAGTCGGTCTACTTGTCGCGGACGTGATGCCTATATACATGATCATACCTAGATATTCTCATAACTATGCTCAATTCTATCAATTGCTCAACAGTAATTTGTTCACCCACCGTAATACTTATGCTCTCGAGAGAAGCCACTAGTGAAACCTATGGCCCCCGGGTCTATTTTCCATCATATTAATCTTCCAACACTTAGTTGTTTTTATTGCCTTTTATTTTACTTTGCATCTTTATCATAAAAATACCAAAAATATTATCTTATCATATCTATCAGATCTCACTCTCGTAAGTGACCGTTGAGGGATTGACAACCCCTTTATCGCGTTGGTTGTGAGGTTCTTATTTGTTTGTGTAGGTGTGAGGGACTCGTGCGTGATCTCCTACTGGATCGATACCTTGCTTCTCAAAAACTGAGGGAAATACTTACTCTACTTTGCTGCATCACCCTTTCCTCTTCAAGAGAAAACCAACGCAGTGCTCAAGAGGTAGCAAGAAGGATTTCTGGCGCCGTTGCCGGGGAGATTCGCGCCAAGTCAAGTCCAGTCAAGACATACCAAGTACCCATCACAAACTCTTATCCCTCGCATTATATTATTTGCCATTTGCCTCTCGTTTTCCTCTCCCCCACTTCACCCTTGCCATTTTATTCGCCCTCTCTTTTCTGTTCGCCTCTTTTTCGCTTGCTTCTCGTTTGCTCGTGTGTTGGATTTCTTGCTTGTCACGATGGCTCAAGATAATACTAAATTATGTGACTTTACCAATACCAACAACAATGATTTTCTTAGCACTCCAATTGCTCCTCTTACAGATGCTGAATCTTGTGAAATTAATGCTGCTTTGTTGAATCTTGTCATGAAAGATCAATTTGCCGGCCTTCCTAGTGAAGATGCCGCTACCACTACTGGAATCAGCTAATTTGCCATCTGCTAGCTCTTTGCCGTCTGCTAGCTGACGGGAAAGAAGCTCTTTGCCATCAGCTACACATAAGCAGACGGCAAAGAAAAGGCTGACGGCAAAGAAGCTCTTTGCCATCTGCCAGCTCTTTGCCGTCTGCCAGCAGACGGCAAAGAATCTTTGCCGTCCGCTCGCAGACGGCAAAGAGTGTGGTGGCCCCCCACCCCCCGCTCGTTTGAAAAAATCTTAACGGCCCACCTCTTTGCCGTCCGCTAGCAGACGGCAAAGAGGCAAAAAGGCGGACGGCAAAGGCTGGCGGACGGCAAAGAGGGCACTTGACTAACGGCGGGTACCCCCCTCCCCGCCGTTAC
>NC_057796.1:59557327-59574128 GCF_018294505.1 Triticum aestivum
ACACCCCGACCTCGAGACCCCGACCCCGACACGGCACCCCGAGACCGACACGACACCCCGACCCCCGACACCTCCCGAAAAGGTGTTCTTTGGCCTTCCAGAAGCCGACGGGGTCATATATTTGTGAATTATTAGTTAGGTCACATATCTTTCGATTTTGTTATGAAAAACATCATATATAATTGTGTTGATCGGGTAGTTTTAAATGTGCAGTTGTTACATATCGCTGCGAGGTTTGGTGTTCGACGACCTCGCCGTGCGTTTGACGAGCTCTGCCCCTTCGTTCGTGGGTGAGCACAAATGACATGTCCTCCTCCCCCATTAATTATTTGATATATTCCAATGAAACTTGATAGCTAGATATATATGTGTCTTGAATCATCAGTATGCTTAACCAATATGTGTCTCCCGGGTACACATCCTCTCTGTTTATTGCAGAGACATGTATCAGGAGAACAGCGGGGAGGTGTTGCCGAAATTTTGCGTAGCATCCGGGGCATAGCATGGGAAAATGAACCCAATCTAAACATACTCGGGTGGGATTAGGACCTATCATTACCTATTAGAGTGTAGGTTGCATGGACGTAATAAAATTGATAAAGTAGATCAACTGATGAATACATACATGGTGAATTATATATATATATATATATATTTGTTGTGTGTCTAGTAGCTCTGAAAGTCAAGATGAGTGATCGTGCGTGGATGTACACCGGTCACACTGGTCAGAACAAATGGAGCACTGAATGGTTCATAAAAACCAAGGGGTTTGTGCGAGCCGCATTTGCAAATGGCCAGAGGAAAACCTGGTGCCCCTGTTTACGGTGCGGCAATTGGGAAAAGAGGACAGAGGCTGAAATAGGCAAACACCTGCAGAAGAGTGGTTTTACGCCCGATTATACGGTGTGGACATTTCATGGTGAGTCTGCCAACGTGACCGAGCTGAGGTGGATCGTCGTCGCACCGACGAGCATGGTATCGGGATGGAAAACATGGTGCAAGACTTTGATGATGCTCGGGATTCGGACGAGGAGATGGAGGAATCTGCAAAGGCCTTCAATGAAATGTTGGAGTCTTCAAAACGTCCGCTCCATGAGCGCACTGAGCTTTGTCAGTTGGATGCCATCTCACAAGTAATGGCTCTGAAGGCTCAGTTCAACTTTGGCAGAGAATGCTACGATGCAATGATGACAGTATTTGGACGCTTTCTACCCAAAGGCCATGTAATGCCTGCAAACCTGTACCAGTCGGACAAAATCCTCCGTGCACTGAAGATGCCCTATGATAAGATACATGCCTGTGAGAAAGGATGTGTCTTGTTTAGGCTTGACTATGCGGACTTGAACTATTGTCCCATTTGCATGTCTTCCAGGTATGTTGTGGTAGACAACGGTATGGGTGAGAAGACACAGACCAAAATCCCCGTTAGTGTTCTTCGGTATATGCCAATCGTACCAAGACTTCAACGTCTTTTCATGGTCGAAGAGACGGCCAGACAGATGACATGGCACAAAACGGGCAAAAGAACCGAACTAGATGCAGATGGGAATCTGATATTTGTACACACATCGGATGGTGTTGCGTGGAAAAAGTTTGATGAATTACATGGTGACAAAGCGGCAGATCCGAGGCATCCTCGAGTCGGCATCAGCACGGATGGGTTCAGTGTGTTTGGTATGACGGCAGCCCAATATAGTTGTTGGCCCGTATTTGTCTTTCCACTCAATCTCCCCCCCGGACAGATTATGCAAAGAAAGAACATTTTCCTGACGTTGATAATTCCAGGGCCCAACTATCCGGGGAAAAATATGAATGTGTACATGCAACCGCTTAAGGACGAATTGCAAGAAGCCTGGGATAATGGGTTCAAGACATACGATGCCTATAGCAAACGGAACTTCATAATGCGTGTCTCGTACATGTACTGGACGCATGACTTGCCGGCGTATGCGCTATTCGTTGGCTGGTGTGTGCATGGAAGGTTCCCGTGCCCCACATGCAAGGGAGCTCTTGAGTTTCGTTGGCTTCAGGCCGGTCGCAAGTTTTCTTGCTTCGACATGCATAGACAGTTCCTGAATCCTCGCCATAAGTTCAGGAAAGACAAGAAGAACTTCATCAGAGGTAGAGTTGTCAAAAACTCTGCACCACATGCATTGACAGGCCAACAGACCCAGGATCAGTTAAACGCTCTCGAGCCAGATCCAGAGCGTCCAGGGTACTTCAACGGGTATAATTCTAAGCACGCATGGACTCACAAAACATGCTTATGGGATCTACCTTACTTCAAAGACCACCTTTGCCCACACAACATCGACGTGATGCACACTGAGAAGAATATCGCCGAGGCACTTTTTGGTACATTGTTCGGCATAGATGGGAAGTCAAAGGATAATACTAAGGCTAGAGTCGATCTGGAGGCGCTATGTGATAGGCCGTTACAAAACATGAAAGAACCGAAAGGAAAGCAGAACTGGACGAAGCCAAAGGCATGGTTCAATCTTGGAAGGCCAGCTATGAGGGAAATTATCTTGTGGGTGAAAATGCAGTTGATGTTCCCCGATGGGTATGCAGCGAATCTATAGAGGGGAGCCAGTCTTGATAAATTGAAGATATTTGGTCTCAAGAGTCATGATTGGCACATATGGATTGAGCGGGTAATGCCGGTGATGTTGCGTGGCTTCATCCCTGAGGATGAATGGCTAGTACTGGCAGAACTCAGCTATTTCTTCCGTGTTCTTTGTGCGAAAGAACTATCGCCTGGCGTGCTAGAAGAAATGGAAGAGTTGGCGCCGGAGTTGATCTGCAAGTTAGAGAAGATCTTTCCACCGGGCTTCTTTAATCCAATGCAACATTTGATTTTGCATCTCCCAACCGAGGCAAGATTGGGCGGCCCGTGCAAAATCGTTGGTGCTACCCAACTGAGAGGATGCAGAAGACGCTTCAACAAAAATGTAAAAATAAACGTAGAATTGAAGCATCGATGGCTGAGGCATTCATCACTGAGGAGGGGGCAAACTTCGTGACAGCACACTACGAAGCCAAAAATCGTCATTTGCATAATCCGAAGCCTCGGTACAATGCTGACGACCCTAAAAAGGGTGGATCCAACCTCAGCCTATTCAAAGGGAATCTCGCACCAGCCAGTGTTTCAAATCCAGTATCTTTGGATAACGAACAATGGCGGACCATTTCGTTGTATATCTTCAACAACCTGATAGAAGTGCGGTCGTACATCGAGTAAGTTCTCGGTACATAGTTTCGCAACTTCTATTTCCTTTGAACTGCTCTTATTCCTGGATATTTCATGAACATATAGGCTGAGGTTGTGTATCTGCTATCGGCGAAGGAGGTACCGAGTATTATGGGAGAGTTGAAGCAATTTATGAACTTTTATTCTATGGTGAAAACCCACCGAATGTCGTAGTCTTCAAATGTTATTGGTTTCAGCCGAAGGAGACTAGAAGGACTCATGAACATATCGGGCTAGTTGAAATCAACCAAAGCACCCATTTAGATGTTCCTGATGTCTATATGACGGCTCAACAGGCGACCCAAGTATTCTATCTACCGTGGGCCTGCCAAACTAATCCAAATCTGAAAGGTTGGGATGTCGTTTATGAAGTGCCGCCACGTGCTAGACTATCTCCCCCGAAGGAAGAGGATTATGAACCTCACATTAACCCAGACACATATGAAGGAGATTTCTTCCAAGAGACACGTCTTTCCAAAAAGCGTTTCAAGAACCGCTATACTTCACCCCAAAACATTGAAGTAGACAGCGACAGTGAATCCGACATCACCCCAGAGGAGGAACAAGAAGAGCCGAAACAAGAAGAGGTTACTGCTGCGGATGACCTGTCATTGCTTGATCGATTACGTCAAGGTGGCCTTGCACATGTTGATGCCACTGAACCCTATGAGCCCGTCATTGATTATAGTGATGATGATGATTATGCATTTATTGATGATACTGATCGAGATTATTAGTAGTGTCAGGTATTAAATTTTTTAATGTTGTACTTGATGATGATACACTTAAGTGATACACATATTATTATTCATGTCGGTCTTTTTTGTTATGTTGTACTAATTTCGTTTACTGTTTGTCATGGCAGGTGTTGAAAGATGGTGGGCTCTGGTCGGGAGCGTGCCAAGGCCCCTTCTTCGTCGGCGCGTGGTCTGAGGTCTTTGATTCCAGACGTACCTCTCCGCCGAGCGTTGCTGGACAGTATGTCCACACCGCCGGGCCCTTCTTCGTCGACCGCGGTGCCCAGCAGGGGACGAGGTAGGAAGAGAGGAGGTGGGGCACGTGGTCGCGGGAGAGCAGGTAGGATGACTGCTACGGCGCCTTCCTCGCCGCCACCCCCAGCTGTTTCACCCGAGCACGTGACTGCTAGGGTGGACTCGTCCGAGGAGGAGGCTACACGGACTCCGCCCACGAGCCTCCGGTCCACGGGTCTTGGGCCCACGAGCCTCGGGTCGACTGGCCTTCGGCCCACGAGAGTTTGGCCCACGAGACCCCGGAGGAGCACACGTCCGGATGGGGTACCTGGCCGGATCAGCCCGAGGAGCCAAGTGGCCATGCTGATGATGGCGGGGAGCCGACTGATCTTGAGGAGGATTGTGGCACCGTCTACCAGCATGGTGCTACACGGCTCCCGTCCGTGCCGGCGACCCGCGAGCAGAGGTGGTTGATCTTCCCTGATGGGGAGAGGTACGTAAGTGCATTTAATATTTTTGTACCTTCTGCATTCACGTTTCTTCAAATAACTAATGCGTTGGCCTTGTCATGCTGCAGGGGTTGGGACCACCATCATAGTGTCCGCCGGCCCAACTCCGTCCTTGGAGTTCTTTGCCGGCAAAACTTCCCGGGGTTTGTCACCTTGCCTGGTGAGGGTCGGCTTCCAGAGCTTGGGTTGAGCTGGGAGCACTACGTGGCTGCCCCGGCCCCGCCGGATGTCATTATCGACGGTGTCGTGTGCGACACGAGGGCAGACATGGTGATCAGGACGTTCTGGGTAATTTCTCCTTTACACATATCAAAATCTTCAACTAGCTAAGTATTAATTGTACTAATCAATATTGTCTCATTTGATTGCAGAAATTCTACAGGTGTGAGGAGGGATACGAGGAGGACAACGCAAATGTTATCCAGAACGTCTGCAAGCGCCTACTCCAGAACTTACGGCACGAGGCTCGGGTGCAGGCTGTTCGAGACTACTACGCCTTGCGTGGTATCAAGAAGACCAAGCCGGCGTGCCGCGATAAGTTCCTGAGTAAGGAGCAGTACATGAAGGTAATTCTTAAGGTCTTCTACTTAAGTTCCTTCATTTAGTAATTCTTAGCCGTAGCGCTCAAGTTTCTATTTGCTAACTTAGGCGCCTCCGAGATGGTGTGCGGATCGGATGGATTGTTGGGAGGTGTTGGTCGATGAGTGGTGCTCACAAGAATGGCTAGCCCTCCACAACCAGGCCAAGGACAAACGTGCCAAAATGGAAGGTGTGCCACACCATCAAGGCAGCTCCAACTTATATCAGTTCGGGCGCAACTGGGTATGTGGTTTGCTTCATGATTCATGCAATTCATTCATCATGCTAGCTTGAGCCCTTTAATTACTAATTTTCATTGTTTCTCTCTTTCAGGCACGCTACAATAAGGCGGATAAGGTGCCAGAGGTGTACGACCTGTATGCCATGGCCCACACTGCCCCTTTCAAGAAAGTCAATGCTTTCTCTCAGTCTGACCTCGATGATGCAAACAACTTCACCAACATCTCCTCCCACAACAAGCTCGTGAGATATAGAGATGAGGGGAAGGCGAGGAAAGGGGAGGACTTTAACCCGAGCCAGGGTCCCATTGATCCAGAGCTGGTGATGATATCTGGTGGCGGGAGGTCCCATGGCTCCATATGCATTGGAGATGGACTTATCCGTTGTCCTAGCACTCTCCCGGAGATCAAGGCGCGCCAGTCGAGCTCCGCTCCTGAGATAAGGCCTCGTGAACGGCCAGTGCAACTCGCCATCAAGGTTAGTGATACGTACTCAGTTATCTTTCTCCATTACATTGTGTGCGCTTCCATCAATGATTACAAATGGTCATGTGAGTGGTGTTGCAGGCTGCTATACATACTGAGAGAGATAGAACGGAGAAACTTCTGGCGGAGGCGGCGGAGAGGCAGCGGGAGATGGAGGAGAGGACGAGAAAGATGATGGAGGAGGAGAGGGCACGGAATGACATGCAGGCAAGGGCCATGTATGAGCTCCTTGTGGTAAGTTTCTTCTGCAGATTACTTGCTAGTCTTAACATTTGAGTCTCATTACTAACTAGTATGACTCTGTTCTGAAAACCAAATGTGCAGTCTGTGTGCGATAAGTCCGGTCAGCCCGCTCCGCCGATGCCAGTGATTGCTCCTGGGAGCACGGTGAGTTTAGTTTGAATGGACATTACTTGGTAGTCTTAACATTTGAGTGTCGTAATGCTAACGAGACATTGGAAATGATCTTTGGTGCAGCTTAACTCCAGAAACGCATCGCACGATCCTTCTCCAGGTAGCGGCACAAGCCACCCCGCTCCTACACCTCCCTGATCACGGTAAGTTTCTCTAGTGTTTTGCTTAAAAAATGCATAAAGACCTAGACTTAGCTTTATTTCCTCCAATATGCTTACCATAATGACCTAGAGTTAGCTTATTTTCCTCCAAAATGGCCCATTTTACCTAGGTTAGCTTATAAATGATGCAGTTCATCCAAGTTAGCTAAAAAATGACCCATTTTACCTAGATTAGCTCCTAAATGATCCATTTTACCTACGTTAGCTTTAAAATGGCGCATTTCACCTAGGTTAACTCCAAAATGACCCATCTTACCTAGGTTATCTCATAAACGATCCATTTCAACTAATTTAGCTCATAAACGATCCATTTGACCTAAGTGAGCTAAAAAACGATCCATTTCACCTAAATTAGCTCTTAAATGATCCATTTAACCTAAGTTAGCTCAAAAAGATCCATTTCAACCAAATTAGCTCTAAAATGACCCATTTTACGTAGATGAGCTCCTAAATGATCCATTTTACCTACGTTAGCTTTAAAATGACCCATTTCACCTAGGTTAGCTCCAAAATGACCCATTTCACCTAGGTTAGCTCCAAAATGACCCATTTCACCTAGGTTAGCTCCAAAATGACCCATTTCACCTTACTTAGCTCAAAAATGATGCCCTTCACCTTAGTTAGCTCATAAACGACCCATTTCAACTAAGTTAGCTCATAAATGATCCATTTCAACTAAGTTAGCTCATAAACAACTCATTTCAACTTACTTAGCTCATATATGATCCATTTCACCTAAGTTAGCTCATAAATGACATATACTTCTTGTTCTAGTCTTCTTCTTGTTCTAGTCACCTATTTCTAACTTTCTTATTTACCATTTTGCAGATTTCATTCACTTCATGGAAGCTAGCTTGCTATGATGGAGTGCTTGCTTTTCCTTTGATGAAACTTTGCATTGTATCTAGCTTGCTATGATGGAACTTGCTATGTTGATGAAACTTTGCATTGTAATATATATATGGATGGAACTTGCTTATGTATGAACAATGTGTATGGATGAAACTGATGTGATATGTGATATGAAACTTATGTGCTGGATATGTGATATGGAAATATATCTATATATGTCATATATATTTTCTGTGCAAATTGTGGGATTTAATAAAAAACAGAAAAAACAGCCAATATGTAGGCTCTTTGCCGTCTGCCACCGACGGCAAAGAGCTCTTTGCCGTCTGCCGCGGACGGCAAAGAAGCCACGTGTCAGCCAACTGTGCTTCCTGGGAGCTGACCCATTTGGTCAGTTTGCCTACAGTGGCAGACGGCAAAGACTTTGCCATCTGTGGCAGACGGCAAAGAACCTGCACTTTGCCATCTGTGGCAGACGGCAAAGACCAGAGAAATTTTGCCGTCAGCGGCGGACGGCAAAGGTCTGCCGTTAGCCACTTAACGGACTGACAGCGCAATTATTGCCGTCCGCCCTCTTTGCCGTCCGCCGCAGACGGCAAAGAACCTTTGCCGTCCGCCGCCAGGAAGCAGACGGCAAGCAGCTGTTTACCGTAGCCTTCTTTGCCGGAGCCTTTTGCCGTCCGCGGCTGACGGCAAAGGTCTTTGCCGTCCGCCTTTCGAGCCTTTGCCGTCCGCCGTGGCAGACGGCAAAGTAGCTGTTTCCTGTAGTGTACCCATCTAAATAGCTTCGTTGATTTGTGTGATATGCAAAAGAAGAAAGATGTGGACAATGATATTGTTAAATTGAAGCTATTTCCTTTTTCGCTTAGAGATCGTGCTAAAGTTTGGTTTTTGTCTTTGCCTAAAAATAGTATTGATTCATGGAATAAGTGCAAAGATGCTTTTATCTCTAAGTATTTTTCCTCCTGCTAAAATCATCTCTCTTAGAAACAATATTATGAATTTTAAGCAACTTGATCATGAACATGTTGCACAAGCTTGGGAGAGGATGAAATTAATGATACGTAATTGCCCTACACATGGTTTCAATCTTTGGATGATTATACAAAAATTGTATGCCGGATTGAATTTTGCTTCTAGAAATCTTTTAGATTCGGCCGCAGGAGGCACTTTTATGGAAATCACTTTAGGAGAAGCTACTAAACTCCTAGATAATATTATGGTTAATTATTCTCAATGGCACACCGAAAGATCTACTAATAAAAAAGTGCATGCGATAGAAGAAATTAATGTTTTGAGTGGAAAGATGGATGAACTTATGAAATTATTTGCTACAAAAAGTATTTCTTCTGATCCTAATGATATGCCTTTGTCTACTTTGATTGAGAATAATAATGAATCTATGGATGTGAATTTTGTTGGTAGAAATAATTTTGGTAACAACGCGTATAGAGGAAACTTTAATCCTAGGTCGTTCCCTAGTAATTCCGCTAATAATTATGGTAATTCCTACAACAATTCTTATGGAAATTTTAAGAAGATGCCCTCTAAATTTGAGACTAGTGTTAAGGAGTTTATGAATTTACAAAATAATTTTAATGCTTTGCTTGAAGAAAAATTGCTTAAAGTTAATGAATTGGCTAGGAACGTTGATAGAATTTCTCTTGATGTTGATTCTTTGAAACTTAGATGTATTCCACCTAAGCATGATATCAATGAGTGTCTCAAAGCCAAGAGAACTTCCATTGATGAGTGCAAAGAAAGAACCGCTAGGATGCGTGCTAAGAAAGATTGCTTTGTGAAAGCGTGTTCTTCTAGTTTCTATGAAAATAAAGATGAAGATCTAAAAGTTATTGATGTGTCCCCTATTAAATCTTTGTTTTGCAATATGAATCTTGATAATGATGGGACTGAATATGAGCCACCTTTACCTAGAAGGCGTTCCAAAAAATCGGAGTCTTTAGATCTTGATGCAAAAATTGGTAAAAGTGGGATTGAAGAGATCAAAACTCTAGACATTAATGAACCCACTATTTTGGATTTCAAGGAATTTAATTATGATAATTGCTCTTTGATAGATTGTATTTCCTTGTTGCAATCCGTGCTAAATTCTCCTCATGCTTATAGCCAAAATAAAGCTTTTACTAAACATATCGTTGATGCTTTGATGCAATCTTATGAAGAAAAACTTGAGTTGGAAGTTTCTATCCCTAGAAAACTTTATGATGAGTGGGAACCTACGATTAAAATTAAAATTAAAGACCATGAATTCTATGCTTTGTGTGATTTGGGTGCTAGTGTTTTCATGATTCCAAAAACTTTATGCGATTTGCTAGGGTTCCGTGATCTTGATGATTGCTCTTTAAACTTGCACCTTGCGGATTCCACCATTAAAAAACCTATGGGAAGAATTAATGATGTTCTTATTGTTGCAAATAGGAATTATGTGCCCATAGATTTTATTCTTCTTGATATAGATTGCAATCCTTCTTGTCCTATTATTCTTGGTAGACCTTTCCCTAGAACGATTGGTGCAATTATTGATGTGAAGGAAGGGAATATTAGATTCCAATTTCCGTTAAGTAAAGGCATGGAACACTTACCTAGAAAGAAAATTAAATTACCATATGAATCTATTATGAGAGCCACTTATGGATTGACTACCAAAGATGGCAATACCTAGATCTATCATTGCTTTTATGCCTAGCTAGGGGCGTTAACCGATAGCGCTTGTTGGGAGGCAACCCAATTTTATTTTAGTTTTTGCTTTTTGCTTCTGTTTAGGAATAAATCTTTGATCCAGACTCTGGTTAGATTTGTTTTCATGTTTTAATTAGTGTTTGTGCCAAGTTAAACCTACAGAATCTTCTTGGATGATAGTTATTTGATCTTGCTGAAAATTCCAGAAACTTTCTGTTTACGAAAACAATTGTTACAAATCACCAGAACGTGATAAAATATTGATTCTAATTGCCGCTGATCAATAAAAAAAATTCTAGGTCTTCCTATTTTGGCTAAAGTTTTGGAGTTCCAGAAGTTTGCGTTAGTTACAGATTACTACAGACTGTTCTGTTTTTGACAGATTCTCTTTTTCGTGTGTTGTTTGCTTATTTTGATGAATCTATGGCTAATAAAATAGTTTATAAACCATAGAGTAGTTGGAATACAGTAGGTTTAACACCAATACAAATAAAGAATGAGTTCATTATAGTACCATGAAGTGGTGTTTTGTTTTCTTTCGCTAACGGAGCTCACGAGTTTTTCTGTTAAGTTTTGTGTTGTGAAGTTTTCAAGTTTTGGTTAAAAGATTTGATGGATTATGGAACAAGGAGTGGCAAGAGCCTAAGCTTGGGGATGCCCATGGCACCCCAAGATAATCTAAGGACACCAAAAAGCCAAATCTTGGCGATGCCCCGGAAGGCATCCCCTCTTTCGTCTACTTCCATCGGTAACTTTACTTGGAGCTATATTTTTATTCACCACGTGATATGTGTTTTGCTTGGAGCGTCTTGTATGATTTGAGTCTTTGCTTTTTAGTTTACCACAATCATCCTTGTTGTACACACCTTTTGAGAGAGACACACATGATTCGGAATTTATTAGAATACTCTATGTGCTTCACTTATACTTTTTGAGCTATGCAATTTTTGCTCTAGTACTTCACTTATATCTTTTAGAGCACGGTGGCGAATTTGTCTTATAGAAACTATTGTTCTCTCATGCTTCACTTATATTATTTTGAGAGTCCTACAAAACAGCATGGTAATTTGCTTAAATTGAAATTTTAGTCCTAAAAGTAATAGGCATCCAAGATTAGTAAAAAATTTCTTATGAGTGTGTTGAATACTATGAGAAGTTTGATGCTTGATAATTGTTTTGAGATATAAAGATGGTGATATTAGAGTCATGCCAGTTGAGTAGTTGTGGATTTGAGGAATACTTGTGTTAAAGTTTGTGATTCCCGTAGCATGCATGTATGGTGAACCGTTATGTGATGAAGTCGGAGCATCACTACAGGAAACAGCTACTTTGCCGTCTGCCATGGCGGACGGCAAAGGCTCGAAAGGCGGACGGCAAAGACCTTTGCCGTCAGCCGCGGACGGCAAAAGGCTCCGGCAAAGAAGGCTACGGTAAACAGCTTCTTTGCCGTCTGCTTCCTGGCGGCGGACGGCAAAGGATCTTTGCCGTCTGCGGCGGACGGCAAAGAGGGCGGACGGCAATATTTGCGCTGTCAGTCCGTTAAGTGGCTAACGGCAGACCTTTGCCGTCCGCCGCAGACGGCAAAGAGCCTTTGGTCTTTGCCGTCCGCCTTATGATGTCATCTACACGTCACTAGATGCCAGGTTCTTTGCCGTCTCCCACTGTAGGCAAACTGCAGGTTCTTTGCCGTCCGCCACGGACGGCAAAGTCTTTGCCGTCTGCCACTGTAGGCAAACTGACCAAATGGGTCAGCTCCCAGGAAGCACAATTGGCTGCCACGTGGCTTCTTTGCCGTCTGCGGCGGACGGCAAAGAGCTCTTTGCCGTCGGTGGCAGACGGCAAAGAGCCTGCATATTGTCTGTTTTTTCTGTTTTTTGTTAAATCCCACAATTTGCACAGAAAATATATATGACATATAGATATATTTCACAGGCATTCATCACATAAACAAGTTCATACATCATTTCATACACAAACAAGGTCCATCCATCATTTCATAAATAAACAAGTTCCATCCATCATTTCATACATAAAGAAGTTCCATCCATACATAAAGTAGCACTCCATAGCTAAGGTGACTAGAATGAGAAGACAAGAATGAGAAGACAAGAAGAAGAAGAGTAGAACAAGCACTCCATCCAGCACATAATGAAATCTGCAAAATGGCAAAATAAGAAAGTTAGAAATGGATCGTTTTTGAGCTAACTTAGTTGAAATGGATCGTTTTTGAGGTAACTAAGGTGAAATGGGTCGTTTTTTAGCTCACTTAGGTCAAAAGGATCGTTTTTGAGCTAACTTAGTTGAAATGGATCGTTTATGAGCTAACTTTGTTGAAATGGATCGTTTATGAGATAACCTAGGTAAGATGGGTCATTTTGGAGTTAACGTAGGTGAAATGGGCCATTTTAAAGCTAACGTAGGTAAAATGGATCATTTAGGAGCTAATCTAGGTGAAATGGGTCATTTTTGAGCTAACTTGGATGAACTGCATCATTTATAAGTTAACCTAGGTAAAATGGGTCATTTTGGAGGAAAATAAGCTAACTCTAGGTCATTATGGTAAGCATATTGGAGGAAATAAAGCTAAGTCTAGGTCTTTATGCATTTGTTAAGCAAAACACTAGAGAAACTTACCGTGATCAGGGAGGTGTAGGACCGGGGTGGCTAGTGCCGCTACCTGGAGAAGGATCGTGCGATGCGTTTCTGGAGTTAAGCTGCAACAAAGATCATTTCCAATGTCTCGTTAGCATTACGACACTCAAATGTTGAGACTACCAACTAATGTCCATTCAAACTAAACTCACCGTGCTCCCAGGAGCAATCACTGGCATCGGCGGAGCGGGCTGACCGGACTTCTCGCACACAGACTGCACATTTGGTTTTCAGAACAGAGTCATACTAGTTAGTAATGAGACTCAAATGTTAAGACTAGCAAGTAATCTGCAGAAGAAACTTACCACAAGGAGCTCGTACATGGCCCTTGCCTGCATGTCATTCCGTGCCCTCTCCTCCTCCATCATCTTTCTCGTCCTCTCCTCCATCTCCCGCTGCCTCTCCGCCGCCTCTGCCAGAAGTTTCTCCGTTCTATCTCTCTCAGTCTGTATAGCAGCCTGCAACACCACTCACATGACCATTTGTAATCATTGATGGAATTGCACACAATGTAATGGAGACAGATAACTGAGTACGTATCACTAACCTTGATGGCGAGTTGCACTGGCCGTTCACGAGGCCTTATCTCAGGAGCGGAGCTCGACTGGCGCGCCTTGATCTCCGGGAGAGTGCTAGGACAACGGATAAGTCCATCTCCAATGGCTATGGAGCCATGGGACCTCCCGCCACCAGATATCATCACCAGCTCTGGATCAATGGGACCCTGGCTCGGGTTAAAGTCCTCCCCTTTCCTCGCCTTCCCCTCATCTCTATATCTCACGAGCTTGTTGTGGGAGGAGATGTTGGTGAAGTTGTTCGCATCATCGAGGTCAGACTGAGAGAAAGCCTTGACTTTCTTGTAAGAGCCAGTGTGGGCCATGGCATACAGGTCGTACACCTCTGGCACCTTATCCGCCTTATTGTGGCGTGCCTGAAAGAGAGAAGCAATGAAAGTTAGTAATTAAAGGGCTCAAGCTAGCATGATGAATGAATTGCATGAATCATGAAGCAAACCACATACCCAGTTGCGCCCGAACTGATATAAGTTGGAGCTGCCTTGATGGTGTGGCACACCTTCCATTTGGGCACGTTTGTCCTTGGCCTGGTTGTGGAGGGCTAGCCATTCTTGTGAGCACCACTCATCGACCAACACCTCCCAACAATCCATCCGATCCGCACACCATCTCGGAGGCGCCTAAGTTAGCAAATAGAAACTTGAGCGCTACGGCTAAGAATTACTAAATGAAGGAACTTAAGTAGAAGGCCTTAAGAATTACCTTCATGTACTGCTCCTTACTCAGGAACTTATCGCGGCACGCCGGCTTGGTCTTCTTGATACCACGCAAGGCGTAGTAGTCTCGAACAGCCTGCACCCGAGCCTCGTGCCGTAAGTTCTGGAGTAGGCGCTTGCAGACGTTCTGGATAACATTTGCACAGTCCTCCTCGTATCCCTCCTCACACCTGTAGAATGTCTGCAATCAAATGAGACAATATTGATTAGTACAATTAATAACTAGCTAGTTGAAGATTTTGAAATGTGTAAAGGAGAAATTACCCAGAACGTCCTGATCACCATGTCTGCCCTCGTGTCGCACACGGCACCGTCGATAATGACATCCGGCGGGGCCGGGGCAGCCACGTAGTGCTCCCAGCTCAACCCAAGCTCTGGAAGCCGACCCTCACCAGGCAACGTGACAAACCCCGGGAAGTTTTGCCGGCAAAGAACTCCAAGGACGGAGTTGGGCCGGCGGACACTATGATGGTGGTCCCAACCCCTGCAGCATGACAAGGCCAACGCATTAGTTATTTGAAGAACGTGAATGCAGAAGGTACAAAAATATTAAATGCACTTACGTACCTCTCCCCATCAGGGAAGATCAACCACCTCTGCTCGCGGGTCGCCGGCACGGACGGGAGCCGTGTAGCACCACGCTGGTAGACGGTGCCACCCTCCTCCTCAAGATCAGTCGGCTCCCCGCCATCATCAGCATGGCCACTCGGCTCCTCGGGCTGATCCGGCCAGGTACCCCATCCGGACGTGTGCTCCTCCGGGGTCTCGTGGGCCGAACTCTCGTGGGCCGAAGGCCAGTCGACCCGAGGCTCGTGGGCCCAAGACCCGTGGACCGGAGTCCGTGTAGCCTCCTCCTCGGACGAGTCCACCCTAGCAGTCACGTGCTCGGGTGAAACAGCTGGGGGTGGCGGCGAGGAAGGCGCCCTAGCAGTCACCCTACCTCCTCTCCCGCGACCACGTGCCCCACCTCCTCTCTTCCTACCTCGTCCCCTGCTGGGCACCGCGGTCGACGAAGAAGGGCCCGACGGTGTGGACATACTGTCCAGCAACGCTCGGCGGAGAGGTACGTCTGGAATCGAAGACCTCAGACCACGCGCCGACGAAGAAGGGGCCTTGGCGCGCTCCCGGCCAGCGCCCACCATCTTTCAACACCTGCCATGACAAACAGTAAACGAAATTAGTACAACATAAAAAAAGACCGACATGAATAATAATATGTGTATCACTTAAGTGTATCATCATCAAGTACAACATTAAAAAATTTAATACCTGACACTACTAATAATCTCGATCAGTATCATCAATAAATGCATAATCATCATCATCACTATAATCAATGACGGGCTCATAGGGTTCAGTGGCATCAACATGTGCAAGGCCACCTTGACGTAATCGGTCAAGCAATGACAGGTCATCCGCAGCAGTAACCTCTTCTTGTTCCGGCTCTTCTTGTTCCTCCTCTGGGGTGATGTCGGATTCACTGTCACTGTCTACTTCAATGTTTTGGGGTGAAGTATAGCGGTTCTTGAAACGCTTTTTGGAAAGACGTGTCTCTTGGAAGAATTCTCCTTCATATGTGTCTGGGTTAATGTGAGGTTCATAATCCTCTTCCTTTGGGGGAGATAGTCTAGCACGTGGCGGCACTTCATAAACGACATCCCAACCTTTCAGATTTGGATTAGTTTGGCAGGCCCACGGTAGATAGAATACTTGGGTTGCCTGTTGAGTCGTAATATAGACATCAGGAACATCTAAATGGGTGCTTTGGTTGATTTCAACTAGCCCTATATGTTCATGAGTTCTTCTAGTCTCCTTCGGCTGAAACCAATAACATTTGAAGACTACGACATTCGGTGGGTTTTCACCATAGAATAGAAGTTCATAAATTGCTTCAACTCTCCCATAATACTCGGTACCTCCTTCGCCGATAGCAGATACACAACAATTTGTAGACTTTCGGTCGGCCATAGATAGCTCTTTGCCATAGGTACGAAAGCGATACCCGTTGATGTCGTATTTGTCAAATGAACGGACCTTATAGTCAAAACCATTAGCGACTTGTCTCAATTCGGCATCCATAGACTCTGAATTAGCCTACAAGTTTAATATGAAAGGATTGTTGCATTACGCACAAATTAGCGAATGAAACCGGGATAGCCGCCTACAAATTAGCCTACAAGTCTAATAGAAATTACCGTTTGTTTGAACCAAGAGATGAAACCGGGATAGCCGCCACCTTGCTTTGCGAGAAGCTCATACTCTTCGACAGAATCCTTTTGGATCACCGTTCCATACGAGAATAAGGCGACGTATCGACTGTATGAAATATCCAGGAATAAGAGCAGTTCAAAGGAAATAGAAGTTGCGAAACTATGTACCGAGAACTTACTCGATGTACGGCCGCACTTCTATCAGGTTGTTGAAGATATACAACGAAATGGTCCGCCATTGTTCGTTATCCAAAGATACTGGATTTGAAACACTGGCTGGTGCGAGATTCCCTTTGAATAGGCTGAGGTTGGATCCACCCTTTTTAGGGTCGTCAGCATTGTACCGAGGCTTCGGATTATGCAAATGACGATTTTTGGCTTCGTAGTGTGCTGTCACGAAGTTTGCCGCCTCCTCAGTGATGAATGCCTCAGCCATCGATGCTTCAATTCTACGTTTATTTTTACATTTTTGTCGAAGCGTCTTCTG
>NC_057796.1:59578985-59582945 GCF_018294505.1 Triticum aestivum
CGGGGCGGTGAGGGCGACGGGGCCCCGGGGCGGCGGCGAGCCGGGGCGGCGGGGGCGACGGGGCGGCGGCGGCGCGCGGCGGGCGGCGGCGTGGGAGGAGAGAAACGGCGGCGTGGGAGGGAGAGGGAAGAAGCGAGTAACGGGCGGGGGTACGGGCCGTTAGGTAGTAGGCTCTTTGCCGTCCGCCCCCCTTTGCCGTCCGCTTTTTTGCCTCTTTGCCGTCTGCTAGCGGACGGCAAAGAGGTGGCCCGTTAAGTTTTTCAAAAACGGGCGGGGGGTGGGGGCCACCTCACTCTTTGCCGTCCGCCAGCGGACGGCAAAGATTCTTTGCCGTCAGCTGGCCGACGGCAAAGAGCTGGCAGACGGCAAAGAGCTTCTTTGCCGTCTGCTTTTGGGTAGCTGATGGCAAAGAGCTGGCAGACGGCAAAGAGCTTCTTTGCTGTCAGCTAGCAGACGGCAAAGAGCTGGCAGATGGCAAATTAGCTGATTCCAGTAGTGCATGACTTATTTATTGATTGTCTTACTTATGAGTGGCGCTCAGGGACCAGCGATGGTCTTTTCCTACCAATCTATCCCCCTAGGAGCATGCGCGTAATACTTTGCTTTGATAACTTGTAGATTTTTGCAATAAGTATATGAGTTATTTATGACTAATGTTGAGTCCATGGATTATACGCACTCTCTTCCTTCCACCATTGCTAGCCTCTCTAATACCGCGCACTTTTCGCCGGTATCATACACCCACCATATACCTTCCTCAAAACAGCCACCATACCTACCTATCATGGCATTTCCATAGCCATTCCGAGATATATTGCCATGCAACTTACCACCGTTCCATTTACTATGACACACTTCATCATTGTCATATTGCTTTGCATGATCATGTAGTTGACATCGTATTTGTGGCAAAGACACCGTTCATAATTCTTTCATACATGTTACTCTTGATTCATTGCATATCCCGGTACTCCGCCGGAGGCATCACATAGAGTCATATTGTTGTTCTAAGTATTGAGTTGTAATTCTTGAGTTGTAAAGAAAATAAAAGTGTGATGATCATCATTATTAGAGCATTGTCCCAAGTGGGGAAAGGATGATGGAGACTATGATTCCCCCACAAGTCGGGATGAGACTCCGGACGAAAAAAAGGAGAAAGGCCATAAAAAAAGAGAAGGCCCAAAAATGAGAGAAAAAGAGAGAAGGGGGGCAATGCTACTATCCTTTTACCACACTTGTGCTTCAAAGTAGCACCATGATCTTCATGATAGAGAGTCTCCTATGATATCACTTTCATATACTAGTGGGAATTTTTCATTATAGAACTTGGCTTGTATATTCCAATGATGGGCTTCCTCAAAATGCCCTAGGTCTTCGTGAGCAAGCGAGTTGGATGCACACCCACTTAGTTTCTTTTGTTGAGCTTTCATATATTTATAGCTCTAGTGCATCCGTTGCATGGCAATCCCTACTCACTCACATTGATATCTATTGATGGGCATCTCCATAGCCCGTTGATACGCCTAGTTGATGTGAGACTACCTTCTCCTTTTTGTCTTCTCCACAACCACCATTCTATTCCACATATAGTGCTATGTCCATGGTCACGCTCATGTATTGCGTAAAGATTGAAAAAGTTTGAGAATACCAAAAGTATGAAACAATTGCTTGGCTTGTCATCGGGGTTGTGCATGATTTAAATATTTTGTGTGGTGAAGATAGAGCATAGCCAGACTATATGATTTTGTAGGGATAACTTTCTTCGGCCATGTTATTTTTAGAAGACATAATTGCTTGGTTAGTATGCTCGAAGTATTATTATTTTTATGTCAATATTAAACTTTTATCTTGAATCTTTCGGATCTGAATATTCATACCACAATTAAGAGAATTACATTGCAAATTATGCTAAGTAAGCATTCCACATCAAAAATTCTGTTTTTATCATTTACCTACTCGAGGACGAGCAGGAATTAAACTTGGGGATGCTTGATACGTCTCCAACGTATCTATAATTTTTTATTGTTCCATGCTATATTATATTCTGTTTTGGATGATAAACAGGCTTTATTATACACTTCTATATTATTTTTGGGACTGACCTATTAACCGGAGGCCCAGCCCGAATTGCTGTTTTTTCCTATTTCAGTGTTTCGCAGAAAAAGAATATCAAACGGAGTCCAAATGGAATGGAACCTTCGGGAACGTGATTTTCGGAACAAACATGATCCAGAGGACTTGAACCCTACATCAAGAAAGCAACCAGGAGAGCACGAGGCAGGGGGGCACGCCTACCCCCTGGGCGCGCCCTCCACCCTCGTGGGGCCCTCATTGCTCCACCGACGTACTTCTTCCTCCTATATATACCTACGTACCCCCAAACTATCAGATACGGAGCCAAAAACCTAATTCCACCGCCGCAACCTTCTGTACCCGTGAGATCCCATCTTGGGGCCTTTTCCGGCGCTCCGCCGGTGGGGGCATTGATCACGGAGGGCTTCTACATCAACACCATAGCCTCTCCGATGATGTGTGAGTAGTTTACCTCAGACCTTCGGGTCCATAGTTATTAGCTAGATGGATTCTTCTCTCTTTTTGGATCTCAATACAATGTTCTCCCCCTCTCTTGTGGAGATCTATTCGATGTAACCTTCTTTTGCGGTGTATTCGTTGAGACCGATGAATTGTGGGGTTATGATCAAGTTTATCTATGAACAATATTTGAATCTCCTCTGAATTCTTTTATGCATGATTGGTTATCTTTGCAAGTCTTTTCGAATTATCAGTTTGGTTTGGCCTACTAGATTGATCTTTCTTGCAATGGGAGAAGTGCTTAGCTTTGGGTTCAATCTTGCGGTGTCCTTTCCCAGTGACAGCAAGGGCAGCAAGGCACATATTGTATTGTTTCCATCGAGGATAACAAGATGGGGTTTATTTCATATTGCATGAGTTTATCCCTCTACGTCATGTCATCTTACTTAAAGCATTACTCTGTTCTTATGAACTTAATACTCTAGATGCATGCTGGATAGCGGTCTGTGTGTGGAGTAATAGTAGTAGATGCAGAATCGTTTCGGTCTACTTGTCGCGGACGTGATGCCTATATGCATGATCATACCTAGATATTCTCATAACTATGCTCAATTCTATCAATTGCTCAACAGTAATTTGTTCACCCACCATAATACTTATGCTCTCGAGAGAAGCCACTAGTGAAACCTATGGCCCCCGTGTCTATTTTCCATCATATTAATCTTCCAACACTTAGTTATTTTTATTGCCTTTTATTTTACTTTGCATCTTTATCATAAAAATACCGAGAATATTATCTTATCATATCTATCAGATCTCACTCTCGTACGTGACCGTTGAGGGATTGACAACCCCTTTATCGCGTTGGTTGCGAGGTTCTTATTTGTTTGTGTAGGTGTGAGGGACTCGTGCGTGATCTCCTACTGGATTGATACCTTGGTTCTCAAAAACTGAGGGAAATACTTACGCTACTTTGCTGCATCACCCTTTCCTCTTCAAGGGAAAACCAACGCAGTGCTCAAGAGGTAGCATGTAACATCCAAAATTTTCAATTTGGAATGTTATACATTAGATCATCATTGCATACACTACTGGAATCAGCTAATTTGCCATCTGCCAGCTCTTTGCCGTCTTCTGGCTGACGGCAAAGAAGCTCTTTGCCATCAGCTACCCAAAAGCAGACGGCAAAGAAATGGCAGACGACAAAACAAGTCTTTGCCATCTGCGAGCTCTTTGCCGTCTGCTAGCAGACGGCAAAGAATCTTTGCCGTCCGCTGGCAGACCGCAAAGAGAGAGGTGGCCCCCACCCCCCGCCCGTTTGGAAAAAACTGAACGCCCCAGCTCTTTGCCGTCTGCTAGCAGACGACAAAGAGACAAAAAGGCGGACGGGAAAGATTGGCGGACGGCAAAGAGGAGAGTACCTAACGG
>NC_057796.1:59584261-59593799 GCF_018294505.1 Triticum aestivum
CCCCGACCCCGACACGGCACCCCAACACCGACACGACACCCTGACACCCGACACCTCCCGAAAAGGTGTTCTTTGGCCTTCTAGAGGCCGACGGGGTCATATATTTGTGAATTATTAGTTAGGTCATATATTTTTCGATTTTGTTATGAAAAACATCATATATAATTGTGTTGATCGGGTAGTTTTAAATGTGCGGTTGTTTCATCGCTGCGAGGTTTGGTGTTCGACGACCTCGCCATGCGTTTGACGAGCTCTGCCCCTTCGTTCGTGGGTGAGCACAAATGACATGTCCTCCTCCCCCATTAATTATTTGATCTATTCCGATGAAACTTGATAGCTAGCTATATATGTGTCTTGAATCATCAGTATGCGTAACCAATATGTGTCTCCCGTTCGAAAGCGTCATAGTTATAAATATGCATGCATTTGCATATTTATAACCTTGATTCTTTCGAATTGTCCAACGCTATCCATGGACAGCCCGAGTATGTTTAGATTGGGTTCGTTTTCCCATATGCTTTGCTCCGGATCCGACGCATAAATTTCGTCAGTGCCTCCCCTGTTGTTCTCCGGGTACACATCCTCTCTGTTTATTGCAGAGACGTGTATCAGGAGAACAGCGGGGAGGTGCTGCCGAAATTTTGCGTAGGATCCGGACCATAGCATGGGAAAACGAACCCAATCTAAACATACTCGGGTGGGATTAGGACCTATCATTACCTATTAGAGTGTAGGTTGCATGGACGTAATAAAATTGACAAAGTAGATCAACTGATGAATATATACATGGTGAATTATATATATATATATATATATATTTGTTGTGTGTCTAGTAGCTCTGAAAGTCAAGATGAGTGATCGTGCTTGGATGTACACCGGTCACACTGGTCAGAACAAATGGAGCACTGAATGGTTCACAAAAACCAAGGGGTTTGTGCGAGCCGCATTTGCAAATGGCCAGAGGAAAACCTGGTGCCCCTGTTTACGGTGCGGCAATTGGGAAAAGAGGACAGAGGATGAAATGGGCAAACACCTGCAGAAGAGTGGTTTTACGCCCGATTATACGGTGTGGACATTTCATGGTGAGTCTGCCCAACGTGACCGAGCTGAGGTGGATCGTCGTCGCACCGACGAGCATGGTACCGGGATGGAAAACATGGTGCAAGACTTCGATGATGCTCGGGATTCGGACGAGGAGATGAAGGAATCTGCAAAGGCCTTAAATGAAATGTTGGAGTCTTCAAAACGTCCGCTCCATGAGCACACTGAGCTTTGTCAGTTGGATGCCATCTCACAAGTAATGGCTCTGAAGGCTCAGTTCAACTTGGGCAGAGAATGCTACGATGCAATGATGACAGTATTTGGACGCTTTCTACCCAAAGGCCATGTAATGCCTGCAAACCTGTACCAGTCGGACAAAATCGTCCGTGCACTGAAGATGCCCTATGATAAGATACATGCCTGTGAGAAAGGATGTGTCTTGTTTAGGCTTGACTATGCGGACTTGAACTATTGTCCCATTTGCAAGTCTTCCAGGTATGTTGTGGTAGACAACGGTATGGGTGAGAAGACACAGACCAAAATCCCCGTTAGTGTTCTTCGGTATATGCCAATCGTACCAAGACTTCAACGTCTTTTCATGGTCGAAGAGACGGCCAGACAGATGACATGGCACAAAATGGGCAAAAGAACCGAACTAGATGCAGATGGGAATCTGATGATTGTACACACATCGGATGGTGTTGCATGGAAAAAGTTTGATGAATTACATGGTGACAAAGCGGCAGATCCGAGGCATCCTCGAGTCGGCATCAGCACGGATGGGTTCAGTGTGTTTGGTATGACGGCAGCCCAATACAGTTGTTGGCCCGTATTTGTCTTTCCACTCAATCTCCCCCCCGGACAGATTATGCAAAGGAAGAACATTTTCCTGACGTTGATAATTCCAGGGCCCAACTATCCGGGGAAAAATATGAATGTGTACATGCAGCCCTTAAGGACGAATTGCAAGAAGCCTGGGATAATGGGTTCAGGACATACGACGCCTATAGCAAATGGAACTTCATAATGCGTGTCTGGTACATGTACTCGACGCATGACTTGCCGGCGTATGCGCTATTCGTTAGCTGGTGTGTGCATGGAAGGTTCCCGTGCCCCACATGCAAGGGAGCTCTTGAGTTTCATTGGCTTCAGGCCGGTCGCAAGTTTTCTTGCTTCGACATGCATAGACAGTTCCTGAATCCTCGCCATAAGTTCAGGAAAGACAAGAAGAACTTCATCAGAGGTAGAGTTGTCAAAAACACTGCACCACCTGCATTGACAGGCCAATAGACCCTGGATCAGTTAAACTCTCTCGAGCCAGATCCAGAGCGTCCAGGGTACTTCAAGGGGTATAATTCTAAGCACGCCTGGACTCACAAAACATGCTTATGGGATCTGCCTTACTTCAAAGACCTCCTTTGCCCACACAACATCGACGTGATGCATACTGAGAAGAATATCGCCGAGGCACTTTTTGGTACATTGTTCGGCATAGATGGGAAGTCAAAGGATAATACTAAGGCTAGAGTCGATTTGGAGGCGCTATGTGATAGGCCGTTACAAAACATGAAAGAACCGAAAGGAAAGCAGAACTGGACGAAGCCAAAGGCATGGTTCAATCTTGGAAGGCCAGCTATGAGGGAAATTATCTTGTGGGTGAAAATGCAGTTGATGTTCCCCGATGGGTATGCAGCGAATCTACAGAGGGGAGCCAGCCTTGATAAATTGAAGATATTTGGTCTCAAGAGTCATGATTGGCACATATGGATTGAGCGGGTAATGCCGGTGATGTTGCGTGGCTTCATCCCTGAGGATGAATGGCTAGTACTGGCAGAACTCAGCTATTTCTTCCGTGTTCTTTGTGCGAAAGAACTATCGCCTGGCGTGCTAGAAGAAATGGAAGAGTTGGCGCCGGAGTTGATCTGCAAGTTACAGAAGATCTTTCCACCGGGCTTCTTTAATCCAATGCAACATTTGATTTTGCATCTCCCGACCGAGGCAAGATTGGGGGGGGTGGTGCAAAATCGTTGGTGCTACCCAACTGAGAGGATGCAGAAGACGCTTCGACAAAAATGTAAAAATAAACGTAGAATTGAAGCATCGATGGCTGATGCATTCATCACTGAGGAGGCGGCAAACTTCGTGACAGCACACTACGAAGCCAAAAATCGTCATTTGCATAATCCGAAGCCTCGGTACAATGCTGACGACCCTAAAAAGGGTGGATCCAACCTCAGCCTATTCAAAGGGAATCTCGCACCAGCCAGTGTTTCAAATCCAGTATCTTTGGATAACGAACAATGGCGGACCATTTCGTTGTATATCTTCAACAACCTGATAGAAGTGCGGCCGTACATCAAGTAAGTTCTCGGTACATAGTTTCGCAACTTCTATTTCCTTTGAACTGCTCTTATTCCTGGATATTTCATACAGTCGATACGTCGCCTTATTCTCGTATGGAGCGGTGATCCAAAAGGATTTTGTCGAAGAGTATGAGCTTCTCGCAAAGCAAGGAGGCGGCTATCCCGGTTTCATCTCTTGGTCAAACAAACGGTAATTTGTATTAGACAATTTCATTTCATTCGCTAATTTGTGCGTAATGCAACAATCCTTTCATATTAAACTTGTAGGCTAATTCAGAGTCTATGGACGTCGAATTGAGACAAGTCGCTAATGGTTTTGACTATAAGGTCCATTCATTTGACAAATACGACATCAACGGGTATCGCTTTCGTACCTATGGCAAAGAGCTATCTATGGCCGACCGAAAGTCTACAAATTGTTGTGTATCTGCTATCGGCGAAGGAGGTACCGAGTATTATGGGAGAGTTGAAGCAATTTATGAACTGCTATTCTATGGTGAAAACCCACCGAATGTCGTAGTCTTCAAATGTTATTGGTTTCAGCCGAAGGAGACTAGAAGGACTCATGAACATATAGGGCTAGTTGAAATCAACCAAAGCACCCATTTAGATGTTCCTGATGTCTATATTACGGCTCAACAGGCGACCCAAGTATTCTATCTACCGTGGGCCTGCCAAACTAATCCAAATCTGAAAGGTTGGGATGTCGTTTATGAAGTGCCGCCACGTGCTAGACTATCTCCGCCAAAGGAAGAGGATTATGAACCTCACATTAACCCAGACACATATGAAGGAGAATTCTTCCAAGAGACACGTCTTTCCAAAAAGCGTTTCAAGAACCGCTATACTTCACCCCAAAACATTGAAGTAGACAGCGACAGTGAATCCGACATCACCCCAGAGGAGGAACAAGAAGAGCCGGAACAAGAAGAGGTTACTGCTGCGGATGACCTATCATTGCTTGACCGATTACGTCAAGGTGGCCTTCCACATGTTGATGCCACTGAACCCTATGAGCCCGTCATTGATTATAGTGATGATGATGATTATGCATTTATTGATGATACTGATCGAGATTATTAGTAGTGTCAGGTATTAAATTTTTTTATGTTGTACTTGATGATGATACACTTAAGTGATACACATATTATTATTCATGTCGGTCTTTTTTTTATGTTGTACTAATTTCGTTTACTGTTTGTCATGGCAAGTGTTGAAAGATGGTGGGCGCTGGTCGGGAGCGCGCCAAGGCCCCTTCTTCGTCGGCGCGTGGTATGAGGTCTTCCATTCCAGACGCACCTCTCCGCCGAGCGTTGCTGGACAGTATGGCCACACCGCCGGGCCCTTCTTCGTCGACCGCGGTGCCCAGCAGGGGACGAGGTAGGAAGAGAGGAGGTAGGGCACGTGGTCGCGGGAGAGGAGGTAGGGTGACTGCTACGGCGCCTTCCTCGCCGCCAACCCCAGCTGTTTCACCTAAGCACGTGACTGCTAGGGTGGACTCGTCCGAGGAGGAGGCTACACGGACTCCGGTCCACGAGTCTCCGGTCCACGGGTCTTGGGCCCACGAGCCTCGGGTCAACTGGCCTTTGGCCCACGAGACCCCGGAGGAGCACACGTCCGGATGGGGTACCTGGCCGGATCAGCCCGAGGAGCCGAGTGGCCATCCTGATGATGGCGGGGAGCCGACTGATATTGAGGAGGAGGGGGGCACCGTCTACCAGCGTGGTGCTACTCGGCTCCCGTCCGTGCCGGCGACCCGCGAGCAGAGGTGGTTGATTTTCCCTCATGGGGAGAGGTACGTAAGTGCATTTAATATTTTTGTACCTTCTGCATTCACATTTCTTCAAATAACTAATGCGTTGGCCTTGTCATGCTCCAGGGGTTGGGACCACCATCATAGTGTCCGCCGGCCCAACTCCGTCCTTGGAGTTCTTTGCCGGCAAAACTTCCCGGGGTTTGTCACGTTGCCTGGTGAGGGTCGGCTTCCAGAGCTTGGATTGAGCTGGGAGCACTACGTGGCTGCCCCGGCCCCGCCGGATGTCATTATCGACGGTGTCGTGTGCAACACGAGGGCAGACATGGTGATCAGAAAGTTCTGGGTAATTTCTCCTTTACACATTTAAAATTTTTCAACTAGCTAGTTATTAATTGTACTAATCAATATTGTCTCATTTGATTGCAGACATTCTACAGGTGTGAGGAGGGATACGAGGAGGACGCGGCACATGTTATCGAGAACGTCTGCAAGCGCCTACTACAGAACTTACGGCACGAGGCTCGGGTGCAGGCTGTTCTAGACTACTACGCCTTGCGTGGTATCAAGAAAACCAAGCCGGCGTGCCACGATAAGTTCCTGAGTAAGGAGCAGTACATGAAGGTAATTCTTAAGGCCTTCTACTTAAGTTCCTTCATTTAGTAATTCTTAGCCGTAGCGCTCAAATTTCTATTTGCTAACTTAGGCGCCTCCGAGATGGTGTGCGGATCGGATGGATTGTTGGGAGGTGTTGGTCAATGAGTGGTGCTCAAAAGAATGGCTAGCCCTCCACAACGAGGCCAAGGACAAACGTGCCCAAATGGAAGGTGTGCCACACCATCAAGGCAGCTCCAACTTATATCAGTTCGGGCGCAACTGGGTATGTGGTTTGCTTCATGATTCATGCAATTCATTCATCATGTTAGCTTGAGCCCTTTAATTACTAATTTACATTGTTTCTCTCTTTCAGGCACGCCACAATAAGGTGGATAAGGTGCCAGAGGTGTACGACCTGTATGCCATGGCCCACACTGCCTCTTTCAAGAAAGTCAAGGCTTTCTCTCAGTCTGACCTCGATGATGCAAACAACTTCACCAACATCTCCTCCCACAACAAGCTCGTGAGATATAGAGATGAGGGGAAGGCGAGGAAAGGGGAGGACTTTAACCCGAGCCAGGGTCCCATTGATCCAGAGCTGGTGATGATATCTGGTGGCGGGAGGTCCCATGGCTCCATAGGCATTGGAGATGGACTTATCCGTTGTCCTAGCACTCTCCCGGAGATCAAGGCGCGCCAGTCGAGCTCCGCTCCTGAGATAAGGCCTCGTGAACGGCCAGTGCAACTCGCCATCAAGGTTAGTGATACGTACTCAGTTATCTTTCTCCATTACATTGTGTGCGCTTCCATCAATGATTACAAATGGTCATGTGAGTGGTGTTGCAGGCTGCTATACAGAGTGAGAGATATAGAACGGAGAAACTTCTGGCGGAGGCGGTGGAGAGGCAGCGGGAGTTGGAGGAGAGGACGACAAAGATGATGGAGGAGGAGAGCGCACGGAATGACATGCAGGCAAGGGCCATGTACGAGCTCCTTGTGGTAAGTTTCTTCTGCAGATTAGCCAAAACATTCATGTAGTGTTTGTCTCATTACTAACTAGTATGACTGAGTCGTCAAAACCAAATGTGCAGTCTGTGTGCGAGAAGACCGGTCAGACCGCTCCGCCGATGCCAGTGATTGCTCCTGGGACCACGGTGAGTTTAATTTGAATGGACATTACTTGCTAGTCTTGACATTTGAGTGTCATCATGCTAACAAGACATTGGAAATGATCTTTGGTGCAGCGTAACTCCAGACAAGCATCGCACGATCCTTCTCCAGCTACCGACACGAGCCAGCCCGCTCCTACACCTCCTGGATCTTGGTAAGTTTATCTAGTGCTTTGCTTAACACATGCATAAAGACCTAGACTTAGCTTTATTTCCTCCAATGCTCACCATAATGACATAGACTTAGCTTCTTCTCCTCCAAAATGACTTAATAAGCTTACTGACCTCCAAAACCATCCATTTTACCTAAGTTAGCTCTAAAACGATCTCTACTTAGCTTACTTATGTCAAAAATTGCATAATTAGCTTAGTTAGCTCATAAACGATCCATTTTACCTAAGTTAGCTCTAAAATGACCCATTTTACCTAGGTTAGCTTATAAATGATCCAGTTCATCCAAGTTAGCTCAAAAATGACCCATTTTACCTAGATTAGCTCCGAAATGATCCATTTTACCTACGTTAGCTTTAAAATGACCCATTTCACCTAGGTTAACTCCAAAATGACCCATCTTACCTAGGTTATCTCATAAATGATCCATTTCAACTAATTTAGCTCATAAACGATCCATTTCACCAAGTTAGCTAAAAAACAATCCATTTCACCTAAATTAGCTCTTAAATGATCCATTTCACCTAAGTTAGCTCAAAAAGATCCATTTCAACTAAATTAGCTCATAAATGATCCATTTCACCTAAGTTAGCTCAAAAACGATCCATTTCAACTAAGTTAGCTCATAAATGATCCATTTCACCTAAGTTAGCTAAAAAGATCCATTTCACCTTAGTTACCTCAAAAACGATCCATTTGACCTTAGTTAGCTCATAAACGACCCATTTCAACTAAGTTAGCTCATAAATGATCCATTTCACCTTAGCTAGCTCATAAACGACCCATTTCAACTTAGTTAGCTCATATATGATCCATTTCACGTAAGTTAGCTCATAAATGACATACTCTTCTTGTTCTAGTCTTCTTCTTGTTCTACTCTTCTTGTTCTAGTCTTCTTCTTGTTCTACTCTTCTTGTTCTAGTCACCTATTTCTAACTTTCTTATTTTGCCATTTTGCAGATTTCATTCACTTCATGGAAGCTACTCTTCTTGTTCTCGTCTTCTTGTTTATGTATGGATGGAACTTGTTTATGTATGGATGGAACTTGTTTATGTATGAATTGATGGATGGAACTTGCTTATGTAATATGTATGGATGGAAGTTGCTTATGTAATATGTATGGATTGAATTTGCTTATGTATCAATGTATGGAACTTATGTGCTGGATATATGTGATATGAATGTCTGTGAAATATATCTATATATGTCATATATATTTGCTATGAAAATTGTTGGATTTAATAATAAAAAAGAAAAAAGAGCCAATATGCAGGCTCTTTGCCGTCTGCCACCGACGGCAACGGGCTCTTTGCCGTCTGCCGCGGACGGCAAAGAGGCCACGTGGCATTCGGCTGTGCTTTCTGGGAGCTGACCCATTTGGTCAGTTTGCCTACAGTGGCATAAGGCAAAGAGTAAACAATTTTGCCGTCAGCGGCGGACGGCAAAGGCCTGCCATGTAGTGACGTGTAGATGACATCATAAGGCGGACGACAAAGAGTAAACAATTTTTCCGTCAGCGGCGGACGGCAAAGGCCTGCCATGTAGTGACGTGTAGATGACATCATAAGGCGGACGGCAAAGACACTAGAAAGTTTGCCGTCAGCGGCGGATGGCAAAGGACTGCCTTTAGCCACTTAATGGACTGACAGCGCAATTATTGCCGTCCGCTCTCTTTGCCGTCCGCGGCAGACGGCAAAGGGCCTTTGCCGTCAGCCGCCAGGAAGCAGACGGCAAAGTAGCTGTTTACCGTAGCCTACTTTGCCGGAGCCTTTTGCTGTCCGCGGCTGACGGCAAAGGCCTTTGCCGTCCGCCGTTTATGCCTTTGCCGTCCCCCATGGCAGACGGCAAAATAGCTGATTCCTGTAGTGATAGCATATTTTATTGCATTTTGGCAAATCCTCGATAAATCCTAAGCAACTCAAGGACCCTCGGAGAGAGTCTGGAATTTTCCCGATTTTTCATATTTGATTTTTATCAAATAATAAAACGAGGATTTTTGGTTTTAATTATTTTCTCTCCGAAAAATATTTCATATTAAAATAAATGAGAGGAGAAAATATGACTTCTCCAAAATAATTGAAATATTGGAGGAAAAATATAAAAATCAAATACTGGATTTTATTCGGATTTTATTTGCAATTTTAATTGCATTAAAAAAATTGCACGTTTTCAAAACTGCATTTTTGGGCCAAGAAAATGTTCACCTTGTTCTAATTATTTTAATTAGACGGGGAAATTTGTTTTAACATTTTTGGAATTTTATTTATTTTTTCTGCGAGGTTTTTTAGATTCGGCGAATATTAAAAAAAACAGCGCCCGACCGGGCTGAGGCCCGGCCGAGCCAGGCCGGCCCACCTTCCTCGTCTCCCTCCCGAGCACGCCGCCGCGCCGCCCGAGTCCCGCTCGGAGACGCCGCCCGCCGCCGCCTTGCCCCCTCCTCCAC
>NC_057796.1:59594225-59599697 GCF_018294505.1 Triticum aestivum
CCGCTCCCACCGTCACCCCGCCGTCGCCCGAGCCTCGCCCGAGCCCCGCCGCCCCGCCGGAGCCCCTCCAGAGCTGCCCGCCGAGGTAGCCGAAGCCGCCGCCGCCGAGTCCGGTTTTTTTATTAAAAACTGATTCGATTTAATTTTTTTCTAAACCCTAGTTTTTTTTCTCAGATCGGTTTATTTTTTTCGATTTTATTATTTAGTGAACGTTCACCGACCCGTTCGTTTTAACGAACGTGTTCGTCGGGTTGTCGCTGTTAACGAACGTTCGTTCGTTTAACTGTTCGTCAGTTTTTCTTTTTCGTCGGAATTTTCCGAGATTATTCCAGATCGCGATTTCCGATCAGATCTTCGTTTTCGTTTAACTTTTCGCTCGTTTATCGGAATCAGGCGATTCAAGCGCCTAGAGTTTCGTCTTGAAATTCTCTTTCCGTTTAACCTACTCAAACAAGTTTTTGCTACTGTAAAATTTGACCTAGATCCAGATTAGTAAACGAAGCTTGTTTCTTTCGCCATTTGATTTTCGTTGTTTCGTTCGATTTGATTTTTTTTGCAAACCGGAGTAGTTTTCCCCCATTTAATAGTATAGTTCAAGCACTTTTGTAACACTAGTTAGATCGATTGTATGCCTTGTTTGAATTAATTGAGTGATATTGATTGTGTTTGTCTCATGAGCATATGGGTAGTGTTTTCCCTGGAGACCTCATTCTATTCTAAACTCTCATCTTTTCTAACCTATCAGATGCCTCTGAGATGCGACACCGGATTTGTTTTCCCACCGGAGATCACCCAGTTGATTCAGCAACAGAATGCCCTGATGCAAGTGTTAGTACAGAACCAAGGCAACAACAACAACAACAACAACCCACCACCACCACCTGTTGATCACTTAGCCAGTTTCTTGAGGCTAAATCCGCCGGTGTTTTCCAGCAGCACCGAGCCGATTGTTGCAGATGATTGGCTCCGCAAAGTTGGAAGGGAGTTGGCCACTGCAGGATGCACAGATGCGGAAAGAGTGCGTTTTGCCGCACATCAGCTTGATGGACCCGCAGCATCATGGTGGGAGAATTACACAGCCACACACCCTATTGACACTGTCACATGGGACCAGTTTCAGCAAGCTTTCCGTACAGCCCATGTTTCAGCAGGAGCTATGGCCATGAAGAAGCGTGAGTTTCGTAACCTACGCCAAGGAGGACGCACCGTAGGCCAGTATGTGGAGGATTTTAGTAAGTTAGCACGTTATGCACCAGATGACGTTGCTACAGATGTAGCCAAGCAGGAGAAGTTCCTCGAAGGATTGAATGATGAGCTGAGCATGCAGCTAATGGTAGCAACCTTCAACAACTACCAGGAGTTGGTAGATAGAGCACTTATGATTGAAGGGAAGCAGCAGCAGATTGATAACCGTAAGAGGAAGTATGGACAAGGGAAGTATAATTCTGGAGCTCAGCAGAAGCCACGTTTTGCCCCGAAACCGGGAGGACAGTTTCAGCATACCCATGGAGGAGGTAGTTCGCACAACCATAATGGCTCCAAGAATGGTATGGGAATGGAGGAAGCAACGGACAGAACCGCACCAACCCTTCAACCCCAGCCAAGAGGGATCTAAGTCAAATTACTTGTTTCAAGTGCCAGAAGACTGGACATTATGCAACTGATTGTCCTGAAGCCCAGAATGGAAATGGCAATGGAAGCTCTGGGAAGAAGCCGAACCCTTTCAACAAAGGTCATGTGAACCACGTGAGCGTGGAAGAGGTTGAAGCACAGCCTGATGCAGTAATAGGTAAGTTGATGGTTAAGTCATTTACTGCACTCGTTCTTTTTAATACTGGTGCATCGCATTCATACATATCAAGGGGATTTGTGGATAAGTATAAACTGCCAACCCAAGCCCTTAGGTCACCCATGTTAGTAACCTCGCCAGGAGCAAAGTATATGGCTAGTTTATGGTGTGAACGGTTACCATTAAGGATTGGTAACTACATGTTTCCCTCAGACCTAATAATATTGGAATCACAAGGATTGGATGTGATATTAGGCATGGATTGGTTATCAAAGTATGAAGGGAACATTGGGTGCGCCAGTAAGTCGATTTTGCTTACCACCCCAGAAGGAAGAAGGATTAAGTATGTATCCCGGCATGTGCCGAAGAGGACTCAAGTGAATTCCTTATCAGGAGTTGTACACGAGGAAGTACCAGTGGTGAAGGATTACCCGGATGTATTTCCAGAAGAGTTGCCAGGCATGCCACCGGATAGAGACATTGAGTTCTTGATTGAACTTTTGCCAGGCACAGGGCCAATATCTAAGAGACCGTACAGGATGCCTGCAAAAGATTTCGAGGAAATTAAGAAGCAGATTAAGGAGTTATTGGATAAAGGCTATATTCGCCCAAGTTCGTCACCTTGGGGATCACCAATACTTCTAGTGGAGAAGAAAGATGGATCGTTGAGGATGGTTGTTGATTACCGTGGATTGAATGAAGTGACCATCAAAAACAAGTACCCACTGCCGATGATCAATGATTTGTTTGACCGCCTACAGGGAGCTAAAGTATTTTCCAAGATCGATCTACGATCAGGATACCATCAGTTAAAGATTCGAGAGCAGGATATACCTAAGACGGCTTTTACCACCAGATATGGGCTATATGAGTATACCGTTATGTCATTTGGTCTGACTAACGCACCTGCCTATTTCATGAACCTGATGAACAAAGTGTTTATGAAGTTTTTGGATAAGTTCGTCGTGGTGTTCATTGATGATATTTTGGTCTACTCCAAGAATGAAGAAGAGCATAAGGAGCATTTGCGTTTGTACTTGAGAAGCTCAGAGAACATCAGTTATACGCCAAGTTCAGCAAATGTGAATTTTGGCTGAAGGAAGTTGGATTCCTCGGACATGTTATATCCGGAGAAGGAATAGCAGTAGACCCCGCCAAAGTTGACACGGTAACAAGTTGGGAATCACCCACGTCAGTTGGAGAGATCCGGAGTTTTCTTGGACTTGCAGGATACTACCAGAGGTTTATTGAGAATTTCTCAAAGATTGCAAAACCCATGACTGAGCTATTGAAGAAGGACACCAAGTTCAATTGGACTGAGGAATGTGAAGCTAGTTTCCAAGAGTTGAAGAAACGATTGGTTACATCACCAGTGTTGATTCTGCCAGATCAACGCAAGGATTATGAAGTTTATTGCGACGCTTCTCGTCGAGGACTTGGAGCAGTGCTTATGCAGGAAGGAAGAGTTGTGTCATATGCTTCACGACAACTTAAACCCCATGAGAAGAATTATGCCACGCATGATTTGGAATTAGCAGCCGTAGTGCATGCGTTGAAGACATGGAGACATTGTCTCATCGGAAACCATTGTGAGGTGTACACGGATCACAAGAGTTTGAAGTACATTTTCACACAGAAGGAGTTAAATCTCAGGCAGAGGAGATGGTTGGAGCTTATTAAGGACTATGATATGAGATTGCATTATCACCCAGGGAAGGCTAACGTAGTAGCAGACGCGTTGAGCCGCAAGAGCCATGTCAACACACTCATGACAGGAGAGTTACCCCGGGAGTTAGCCGAGGATCTTCGCGAGCTATGTTTGGAGATAGTTCCAAGAGGCTATTTAGCAACGTTGGAGATTCAGTCTACCTTGATGGAAAAGATCAGAGAAGCTCAAAAGACAGACAAGGAGATTGACGAGATAAAGGAAAAGTTGAGCAAAGGAAAAGCCAAGGGATTTCGTGAGGATGAGCACGATACCTTATGGTTTGAGGACCGCGTTTATGTGCCCAATGATCCGGAGATCAGGAAGTTGATTTTGCAAGAGGCCCATGATTCACCGTACTCGATTCACCCAGGAAATACCAAGATGTATTTGGATTTGAAGAATACTTTCTGGTGGACCGGAATGAAGAAGGATATTGCGGAGTATGTAGCAGTTTGTGATGTATGTCAGAGAGTGAAGGCAGAACATCAGAAGCCAGCGGGATTGCTACAACCATTGCCGATACCCGAATGGAAGTGGGATAAACTAGGCATGGATTTTATCACGGGATTGCCCAGGACTCGTTCAGGCTATGACTCAATATGGGTTGTAGTCGACCGTTTGACGAAAGTAGCTCATTTCATCCCAGTGAAGACCACTTACACCAGTGCTAAGTTGGCAAAGATATACATGACCAGAATCGTATGTTTGCATGGAGTTTCGAGGACCATTGTATCAGATAGAGGAACCCAGTTTACCTTGAAGTTTTGGAATCAGTTACATGAGACTTTGGGAACCAGGCTAGAATTCAGTACAACCTTTCACCCACAGACAGATGGACAGACTGAGAGAGTCAATCAGATTTTGGAAGACATGTTAAGAGCTTGTGCGCTAGATTATGGATCTAGTTGGGACGACAATTTGCCATATGCAGAATTTTCTTACAACAACAGTTATCAAACCAGTTTGAAGATGGCCCCTTTCGAAGCTTTGTACGGAAGGAGGTGTAGAACACCATTGTTATGGGACGAAGTTGGAGACCGTCAGTTATTTGGACCAGATTTGATTAAGGAGTCTGAACAGAAAGTGAGGTTGATTCGCGATAGGCTCAAGGTAGCCCAGTCCAGACAGAAGAGTTATGCGGATTCAAAATGTAAGGAGACAGTTCACGAAGTCGGAGACAGAGTTTATCTTCGAGTATCACCACTTCGAGGAGTAAAGCGCTTTGGAGTTAAGGGAAAGTTGGCGCCTCGTTTTGTAGGACCATACAGAGTTTTGGAACGTATGGGAGAAGTTGCCTACAAGCTGGAATTGCCTGAAGGATTGTCAGGAGTTCATGATGTATTTCACGTTTCCCAGTTGATGAAGTGCCACGCAAAGATGGCTGAGATACCACTGAGAGATACAGTGCCACTGGAAGCGATTCAAATGGAAAGTGATTTGACCTATGAGGAGAAGCCAGTTAAGATTCTTGAGTATGCCAGCCGAGTCACCCGCAGTATGGTTATCAAGTTTTGCAAAGTCTAGTGGAGTCACCGTACGGAAGATGAAGCCACCTGGGAGCGAGAGGAAGATCTACGGAAGAACCACTATCACCTATTTTCTAGCCAACCCGAATCTCGAGGGCGAGATTCGTCTTAAGGGGGTAGGTTTGTAACATCCCAAATTTTCAATTTGGAATGTTATACATTAGATCATCATTGCATAGCATATTTTATTGCATTTTGGCAAATCCTCGATAAATCCTAAGCAACTCAAGGACCCTCGGAGAGAGTTGGGGATTTTCCCGATTTTTCATATTTGATTTTTATCAAATAATAAAACGTGGATTTTTGGTTTTAATTATTTTCTCTCCGAAAAATATTTCATATTAAAATAAATGAGAGGAGAAAATATGACTTCTCCAAAATAATTGAAATATTGGAGGAAAAATATTAAAATCAAATATTGGATTTTATTCGGATTTTATTTGCAATTT
>NC_057796.1:59599970-59616434 GCF_018294505.1 Triticum aestivum
AAACCCTAGTTTGTTTTCTCAGATCGGTTTATTTTTTTCGATTTTATTATTTAGTGAACGTTCACCGACCCGTTCGTTTTAACGAACGTGTTCGTCGGGTTGTCGCTGTTAATGAACGTTCGTTCGTTTAACTGTTCGTCAGTTTTTCTTTTTCGTCGGAATTTTCCGAGATTATTCCAGATCGCGATTTCCGATCAGATCTTCGTTTTCGTTTAACTTTTCGCTCGTTTATCGGAATCAGGCGATTCAAGCGCCTAGAGTTTCGTCTCAAAATTCTCTTTCCGTTTAACCTACTCAAACAAGTTTTTGCTACTGTAAAATTTGACCTAGATCCAGATTAGTAAACGAAGCTTGTTTCTTTCGCCATTTGATTTTCGTTGTTTCGTTCAATTTGATTTTTTTTTGCAAACCGGAGTTCTTAAGTTGAACTTTCTGGTTGGATCTTTTATTCGAGTTTTACATGTGCATTAGATGAGTACTTATTATTTGCTTGTTTGTTTGTGATAGAGTACCCGGAGTGCGCCGCTTGTTACTTTGAATCTCTAGGTTACGCGGATCATCAGCAAGGCAAGTAACACTTTGATCATACTTTTCCATACCCAGTTTTTATTGCATTAGATCAATCCTCATACATTGCATGGTTAGGATCTACTTAAACTGTGGGTATTGGGAAGTAGTTGAGGTAGTACCTATTACCTGTTTTATTTATCAAACCCTTGGGAGTTACTTCTACGTTTGCTTATATTGCCATGCTATGCTCGTAGACGTGGATTGGGTTTGAGAGATATTCATGACAGATGTGAGATTCTTAATTAATGGTTTACTTAAGGTGGCAACTAAAACTCACATCTGGGTGGATTGAGGCACCTGGAGAACCCAGTGCTGCCTGTATTTTTGGATATCCCGGAGTACCCGTGTGATCATCCTATGGACCGCCACCCAGGCTCAAAGGGATCATGAGATTATTCATGCTAGAAACTTCCGTGTGCAGCCACAAGCTATTATGGGCTCTAGCATAGTTGATTAAGTTGTGTGAGCTCTTGAAGAGGTAGACTAGCAGATGTAGGGGATGTAGGTGGTACGGTCTACCCAGAGTAGAGAGTTAACGCTTCTGAAAGATTGTGTCTCGGTCATCCGTTTCTCAAACATCATGCAGTGCGAGAATCAAGCGGAGGCGATCGAGTCTTGTGGGGAAAAGTGCACAAACCTCTGCAGAGTGTACAAACTAATCATGGTTAGCCGTGTCCCCGGTTATGGACAACTTGAGTATCTAGTACTTGGATTATCATGTGAATCTCATCACCATGTTACTTTAATTAATTTTGTTGGGTTAATGATGATACTTAATTGGGATTGAGTTGGAGGTACCTTCTCAATGTTTCACAACCACCATGATAGTCAAATAAAATTTATTCCTTTGCAGTAGGGAAAAATTGGCTTTTCGCAAAACTGTAACCATAGAGCTTTCCACCAGCCATATATGCATGTAGTCTAGCCTTATTTATGTTCATTATTCTCCATGTGTTACATTGCCAGCATATTCCAAGTGCTGACCCGTTTTCGGGCTGCAACGTTTCATGTTGCAGACTTTTCAGACGACGATTAAGGTGCCTTAGGTCGTGGTCTTATACTCAGTGATGCCGTTGGAGTTGATGGACTCACTTATCTTCGAAGCCTTCCACTGTTATCATATTTAGATGGCCTTAAGCCATATTTATCATACTTATTATCTTTGAGATATTCGTTGTAATAAGTGTGTGATTGCTACTCTGTTATAAATCCTCCATTTGTACTGTGCGTGTCAGCATTACTGATCCAGGGATGACACTGGTGCACAGCAGCACAGACTGTTTGAGGTCTGGTCGCTACAAAGGTGGTATCAGAGCACACGCTGACTGTAGGACACGACCACTAAGCTTAAGCTCTAGAACACTTCTCTCTTCTCATTTCTGACCCCTCTCCACTTTCTACTCTTTTAGGAATGGCGGATGCAAGGAGCAAGTTCATGCAACCAGATGAAGATACGCCTTTTGGAAGACACTTGAAGGAAGTCACTAAGTACTTGAACATAGGAATACCAAGCATCACCGGAACCTACAATGCCACATTACTTGAAGAGGAGAGCTAGAAGATTCAAGTTCAAGTTCCAGGAAGGACGTTTGCACCAGTCACTGAGCCTATAAAATTGGCTTTTGAAGCACCAACCTGGAGTTTAGGGAAGAGCATGGCAGCCCACATCGCTATGGGACGCATTGGAGAAGTCTACCATAGGGAGCTTAAAGATACTATTTATCAGATTTGTGGACGCCGAGACGAGCAATGGGAGATGATCAGCACCAAGAAGGATGGATCAATTGCAGCTTTCATCCAGGAGCAAAACCAACACATTCGTCGCCAGGAGAACCAGATGTGCTCAGACAAGATAGATCTGAAGAAGGCATTGACGAAGATCAAGGAACTGGAGGAAGAACTCAAGGCTACATGCGAGGATTATTTGGAGGAAATCGTCGCGCTAGTAGGAAAGAATGACGACCTGGAGAAGAAGATTGGAGTATTCATGGGAAATCCAGTGCCAAAAGCAGAAGGTGATGAATGCGCTTGCCCGGATAACTACATCATCATCGACGACACCGACTCAGACCCTAGTGAAGATGACTTTGTTGATGATGCTGGAGCAGATATCATGGAGTCTTCGACTGATCAGAATTTCTAGTAGACCACCATATCAGTAGTAGTTTCCCCCCATTTAATAGTATAGTTCAAGCACTTTTGTAACACTAGTTAGATCGATTGTATGCCTTGTTTGAATTAATTGAGTGATATTGATTGTGTTTTTCTTGTTGGGGAACGTAGCAGAAATTCAAAATTTTCTACACATCACCAAGATCAATCTATGGAGTAATCTAGCAACGAGGGGAAGGGGAGTGCATCTACATACCCTTGTAGATCGCGAGCGGAAGCGTTCAAGAGAACGGGGTTGATGGAGTCGTACTCGTCGTGATCCAAATCACCGATGATCCTAGCGCCGAACGGACGGCACCTCCGCGTTCAACACACGTACGGAGCAGCGATGTCTCCTCCTTCTTGATCCAGCAAGGGGGGGGGAGAGGTTGATGGAGATCCAGCAGCACGACGGCGTTGTGGTGGAAGTAGCGGGATCCCGGCAGGGCTTCGCCAAGCGCAAGCGGGGAGGAAGAGGTGTCACGGGAGGGAGAGGGAGGCGCCAGGGCTTGGATTGCTGCTGCCCTCCCTTCCCCCCACTATATATAGGGCCAAGGGAGAGGGGGGCGCAGCCTTGGCCCTTCCTCCAAGGAAGGGTGCGGCCAGGGAGGAGTCCTTCCTCCCCAAGGCACCGTTTTTCTTATCTCTTGGCGCATGGGCCTCTTGGGGCTGGTGCCCTTGGCCCATATAGGCCAAGGCGCACCCCCTACAGCCCATGTGGCCCCCCGGGGCTGGTGGACCCCCTTGGTGGACCCCCGGACCCCTTTCGGCACCCCCGGTACAATACCGATAAAGTGCGAAACTTTTCCGGCGACCAAAATAAGACTTCCCATATATAAATCTTTACCTCCGGACCATTCCGGAACTCCTCGTGACGTCCGGGATCTCATCCGGGACTCCGAACAACTTTCGGGTTACCGCATACTAACATCTCTACAACCCTAGCGTCACCGAACCTTAAGTGTGTAGACCCTACGGGTTCGGGAGACACGCAGACATGACCGAGACGACTCTCTGGTCAATAACCAACAGCGGGATCTGGATACCCATGTTGGCTCCCACATGCTCCTCGATGATCTCATCGGATGAACCACGATGTCGAGGATTCAATCAATCCTGTATACAATTCCCTTTGTCTACCGGTATAGTACTTGCCTGAGATTCGATCGTCGGTATCCCGATACCTTGTTCAATCTCGTTACCGGCAAGTCTCTTTACTCGTTCCGTAACACATCATCCCGTGATCAACTCCTTGGTCACATTGTGCACATTATGATGATGTCCTACCGGGTGGGCCCAGAGATACCTCTCCGTTTACACGGAGTGACAAATCCCAGTCTCGATTCGTGCCAACCCAACAGACACTTTCGAAGATACCTGTAGTGCACCTTTATAGCCACCCAGTTACGTTGTGATGTTTGGTACACCCAAAGCATTTCTACGGTATCCGGGAGTTACACAATCTCATGGTCTAAGGAAATGATACTTGACATTAGAAAAGCTCTGAGCAAACGAACTACCCGATCTTGTGCTAGGCTTACGATTGGGGTCTTGTCCATCACATCATTCTCCTAATGATGTGATCCCGTTATCAACGACATCCAATGTCCATGGTCAGGAAACCGTAACCATCTATTGATCAACGAGCTAGTCAACTAGAGGCTTACTAGGGACATGGTGTTGTCTATGTATCCACACATGTATCTGAGTTTCCTATCAATACAATTCTAGCATGGATAATAAACGATTATCATGAACAAGGAAATATAATAATAACCAATTTATTATTGCCTCTAGGGCATATTTCCAATAGTCTCCCACTTGCACTAGAGTCAATAATCTAGTTCACATCACCATGTGATTAACACTCACAGGTCACATCACCATGTGACCAACATCCAAAGAGTTTACTAGAGTCAACAATCTAGTTCACATCACTATGTGATTAACACTCAATGAGTTCTGGTTTGATCATGTTATGCTTGTGAAAGAGGTTATTAGTCAACGGGTCTGAACCTTTCAGATCCGTGTGTGCTTTACGAATATCTATGTCATCTTGTGGATGCTACCACGCGCTATTTGGAGCCATTTCAAATAATTGCTCTACTATACGAATCCGGTTTACTACTCAGAGTCATCCGGATTAGTGTCAAAGTTCGCATCGACGTAACCCTTTACGACGAACTCCTTTTCACCTCCATAATCGAGAAAATTCCTTAGTCCACTAGGTACTAAGGATAAGTTCGACCGCTGTCATGTGATCCTTTCCCGGATCACTATTGTACCCTCTTGACCAACTCATGGCAAGGCACACTTCATGTGCGGTACACAGCATAGCATACTGTAGAGCCTACGTCTGAAGCATAGGGGACGACCTTCGTCCTTTCTCTCTCTTCTGCTGTGGTCAGGCCTTGAGTCTTACTCAATACTCACACCTTGTAACACAGCCAAGAACTCCTTCTTTGCTGATCTATTTTGAACTCTTTCAAAATCATGTCAAGGTGTGCGTTCTTTGAAAGTATCATCGGGCGTCTTGATCTATCTCTATAGATCTTGATGCCCAATATGTAAGCAGCTTTATCCAGGTCTTCCTTTGAAAAACTCCTTTCAAACAACCCTTTATGATTTCCAGAAATTTTACATCATTTCGGATCAACAATATGTCATTCACATATACTTATCAGAAATGTTGTAGCGCTCCCACTCACTTTATTGTAAATACAAGTTTCTAACAAACTTTGTATAAACCCAAAAACTTTGATCACTCTATCAAAGCATATATTCTGACTCCGAGATGCTTGCTCTAGTCCATGGAAGGATCGCTGGAGCTAGCATACCTATTAGCATCCTTAGGATCGACAAAACCTTTCTGATTGTATCACATACAACCTTTCCTTACGAAAACTGGTAAGGAAACTTGTTTTGACATTCATCTGCCAGATTTCATAAATGCAGCTCATGCTAACATGATTCCGACGGATTTAAGCATCGCTACGGATGAGAAAATCTCATCGTAGTCAACTCCTTGAACTTGTGGAAATACTCTTTGCCACAAGTCGAGCTTCATGGACGGTAACATTACCGTACACGTCCGTCTTCTTCTTAAAGATCCATTTATCTCGGATTTCATGGCTTCTAACCATTTGTCGGAATATGGGCCCACCATCGCTTCTCCATAGCTCATAGGTTCATCGTTGTCCAACAACATGACTTCCAAGACAGGATCACGTACTACTCTGAAGTAGCACGCATCCTCGTCGTCCTACGAGGTTTGGTAGTGACTTGATCTGAAGTTTCATGATCACTATCATAAGCTTCCACTTCAATTGGTGTAGGTCCCACAGGAACAACTTCCTGTGCCCTGCTACACACTAGTTGAAGTTATGGTTCAATAACCTTATCAAGTCTCCACCATCCTCCCACTCAATTCTTTCGAGAGAAACTTTTCCTCGAGAAAGGACTCGTTTCTAGAAGCAATTACTTTTGCTTCCAGATCTGAAATAGGAGGTACACCCAACTGTTTTGGGTATTCTATGAAGATGCATATATCCGCTTTGGGTTCGAGCTTATCAGCCTGAAACTTTTTCACATAAGCTTCGCAGCCCCAAACTTTTAAGAAACGACAACTTAGGTTTCTCTAAACGGTGTCGTCTCAACGGAATTGCGTGGTGCCCCTTTTAAAGTGAATGCGGTTGTCTCTAATGCCTAACCCATAAATGATAGTGGTAATTCGATAAGAAACATCATGGTATGCACCATATCCAATAGGGTGCAGTTATGATGTTCGGACACACCATCACACTATGGTGCTCCAAGCGGTATTAGTCGTGAAACAATTTCCACAATTTCTTTATTGTGTGCTAAACTCGTAACTCAGATATCTCTATGATCATATCATAGACATTTTATCCTCTTGTCACGACGATCTTCAACTTCACTCTGAAATTACTTGAACCTTTCAATAATTCAGACTTGTGTTTCATCAAGTAAATATTCTCAGCATCTACTCAAATCATCTGTGAAGTAAGAACATAACGATATCCACTGCATGCCTCAGCATTCATTGGACTGCATACATCAAAATGTATTACTTCCAATAAATTGCTCTCTTGTTCCATCTTACTGAAAACGAGGCCTTTCAGTCATCTTGCCCATGTGGTATGATTTGCATGTCTCAAGTGATTCAAAATCAAGTGAGTACAAACGATCCATCTGCATGGAGTTTCTTCATGCATATATACCAATAGACATGGTTCGCATGTCTCAATCTTTTCAAAAATGACTGAGTCTAAAGATCCATCTACATGGAGCTTCTTCATGCGTTCTATACCAATATGACTCAAATGGTAGTGCCACAAGTATGTGGTACTATCATTACTATTTTATATCTTTTGGCACGAACATGTGTATCACTGTGATCGAGATTCATTTTAGGTGCAAGACCATTGAAGGTATTATTCAAACAAATAGAGTAACCATTATTCTCCTTAAATGAATAACCGTATTGCGATAAACGTAATCCAATCATGCTCAACGCAAACACCAAATCTCGATGGTAGAGGGAGCATGCGATGCTTGATCACATCAACCTTGGAAACACTTCCAACACATATCATCATCTCACCTTTAGCTAGTCTCCGTTTGTGCCGCAGCTTTTATTTCGAGTTACCAACACTTAGCAACCGAACCGGTATCTAATACCCTGGTGCTGCTAGGAGTACTAGTAAAGTACACATTCATATAATGTATATCCAATATACTTCTGTCAACCTTGCCTGCTTTCTCATCTACCAAGTATCTAGGGTAGTCCTGCTTCAGTGACCATTCCCCTCATTACAGAAGCACTTAGTCTCGGGTTTTGGGTTCAACCTTGGGATTCTTTACTAGAGCAGCAAATGACTTGTTGTTTCATGAAGTATCCCTTTTTCCCTTGCCCTTCTAGAAACTAGTGGTTTTACTAACCATCAACAATTGATGCTCCTTCTTGATTTCTACTTTCGCGGTGTCAAACATCGCGAGTTGCTCAAGGATCATCATCTATCCTTGATATTTATAGTTCATCACGAAGCTCTAATAGCTTGGTGGTAGTGATTATGGAGAATCATCACTATCTCATCTGGAAGATTAACTCCCCCTCGATTCAAGCGATTGTAGTACTCAGACAATCTGAGTACATGCTCAACGATTGAGCTTTTCTCCCTTAGTCTTCAGGCTTAAGAAACTTGTCAGAGGTCTCATAGCTCTTGACGCGGGCACTAGTCTGAAATCCCAATTTCAGTCTTCGGAACATCTCATATGTTCTGCGACGTTGCAAAAACCGTCTTTGGTGCCACAATTCTAAACCATTAGCATTACGCACTGAACTATCACGTAGTTATCAAAACGTGTATGTCAGATGTTCCGCAACATCTACAGACGACGCTGAGGTTCAGCACACCAAGCGGTGCATTAAGGACATAAGCCTTCTGTGCAGCAATGAGGACAGTCCTCAGTTTACGGACCCAGTAGGCATAATTGCTACTACCAACTTTCAACTAAATTTTCTCTAGGAACATATTTAAATAGTAGAACTAAAGCGTATGACATAATTTGCAAAGACCTTTTGACTATATTCATGATAATGAAGTTCATCTGATTATTGAACTCCCACTCAGATAGACATCCCTCTAGTCATCTAAGTGATACATGATCCGAGTCAAACTAGGCCATGTCCGATCATCACGTGAGACGGACTAGTCATCATCGGTGAACATCTCCATGTTGGTCGTATCTACTATACGACTCATGTTCAACCTTTCGGTCTCTTGTGTTCCGAGGCCATGTCTGTACATGCTAGGCTCGCCAAGTCAACCTAAGTGTTTCGCATGTGTTCCGAGGCCATGTCTGTACATGCTAGGCTCGTCAACACCCGTTGTATTCGAACGTTAGAATCTATCACACCCGATCATCACGTGGTGCTTCGAAACAACGAACCTTCGCAATGGTGCACAGTTAGGGGAAACACGTCTCTTGAAATTTTAGTGAGGGATCATCTTACTTACTACCGTCGTTCTAGGCAAATAAGATGTAAAACATGATAAACATCACATGCAATCAAATGGTGACATGATATGGCCAATATCATTTTGCTCCTTTGATCTCCATCTTCGGGGCACCATGATCATCTTTGTCACCGGCATGACACCATGATCTCCATCATCATGATCTCCGTCATTGTGTCTTCATGAAGTTGTCACGCCAACGATTACTTCTACTTCTATGGCTAACGCGCTTAGCAATAAAGTAAAGTAATTTACATGGCGTTATTCAATGACACGCAGGTCATACAAAAAATAAAGACAACTCCTATGGCTCCTGCCGGTTGTCATACTCATCGACCTGCAAGTCGTGATTCCTATTACAAGAATATGATCAATCTCATACATCACATATATCATTCATCACATCTTCTGGCCATATCACATCACATAGCACATGCTGAAAAAACAAGTTAGACGTCCTCTAATTGTTGTTGCAAGTTTTTACGTGGCTTGTATAGGTTTCTAGCAAGAACGTTTCTTACCTACGTAAAACCACAACGTGATATGCCAATTTCTATTTACCCTTCATAAGGACCCTTTTCATCGAATCCATTCCGACTAAAGTGGGAGAGACAGACACCCGCTAGCCACCTTATGCAACTAGTGCATGTCAGTCAGTGGAACCTGTCTCACGTAAACGTACGTGTAAGGTCGGTCCGGGCCGCTTCATCCCACAATGCCGCCGAAACAAGATAAGACTAGTAGCGGCAAGAAGAATTGGCAACATCTACGCCCACAACTGCTTTGTGTTCTACTCGTGCATAGAAACTACGCATAGACCTAGCTCATGATGCCACTGTTGGGGAACGTAGCAGAAATTCAAAATTTTCTACGCATCACCAAGATCAATCTATGGAGTAATCTAGCAACGAGGGGAAGGGGGTGAATCTACATACCCTTGTAGATCGCGAGTGGAAGCGTTCAAGAGAACGGGGTTGATGGAGTCGTACTCGTCGTGATCCAAATCACCGATGATCCTAGCGCCGAACGGACGGCACCTCCGCGTTCAACACACGTACGGAGCAGCGACATCTCCTCCTTCTTGATCCAGCAAGGGGGGAGGAGAGGTTGATGGAGATCCAGCAGCACAACGGCGTGGTGGTGGAAGTAGCGGGATCCCGGCAGGGCTTCGCCAAGCGCAAGCGGGGAGGAAGAGGTGTCACGGGAGGGAGAGGGAGGCGCCAGGGCTTGGATTGCTGCTGCCCTCCCTTTCCCCCACTATATATAGGGCCAAGGGAGAGGGGGGCGCAGCCTTGGCCCTTCCTCCAAGGAAGGGTGCGGCCAGGGAGGAGTCCTTCCTCCCCAAGGCACCTCGGAGGTGCCTTCCCCCTTTAGGACTCTCCGTTTTTCTTATCTCTTGGTGCATGGGCCTCTTGGGGCTGGTGCCCTTGGCCCATATAGGCCAAGGCGCACCCCCTACAGCCCATGTGGCCCCCCGGGGCTGGTGGACCCCCGGACCCCTTTCGTCACCCCCGGTACAATACCGATAAAGTGTGAAACTTTTTCGGCGACCAAAATAAGACTTCCCATATATAAATCTTTACCTCCGGACCATTCCGGAACTCCTCGTGACGTCCGGGATCTCATCCGGGACTCCGAACAACTATCGGGTTACCGCATACTAATATCTCTACAACCCTAGCGTCACCGAACCTTAAGTGTGTAGACCCTACGGGTTCGGGAGACACGCAGACATGACCAAGACGACTCTCTGGTCAATAACCAACAGCGGGATCTGGATACCCATGTTGGCTCCCACATGCTCCTCGATGATCTCATCGGATGAACCACGATGTCGAGGATTCAATCAATCCCGTATACAATTCCCTTTGTCTACCGGTATAGTACTTGCCCGAGATTCGATCGTCGGTATCCCGATACCTTGTTCAATCTCGTTACCGGCAAGTCTCTTTACTTGTTCCGTAACACATCATCCCGTGATCAACTCCTTGGTCACATTGTGCACATTATGATGATGTCCTACCGAGTGGGCCCAGAGATACCTCTCCGTTTACACGGAGTGACAAATCCCAGTCTCGATTCGTGCCAACCCAACAGACACTTTCGGAGATACCTGTAGTGCACCTTTATAGCCACCCAGTTACGTTGTGACGTTTGGTACACCCAAAGCATTCCTACGGTATCCGGGAGTTACACAATCTCATGGTCTAAGGAAATGATACTTGACATTAGAAAAGCTCTGAGCAAACGAACTACACGATCTTGTGCTAGGCTTAGGATTGGGGTCTTGTCCATCACATCATTCTCCTAATGATGTGATCCCGTTATCAACGACATCCAATGTCCATGGTCAGGAAACCGTAACCATCTATTGATCAACGAGCTAGTCAACTAGAGGCTTACTAGGGACATGGTGTTGTCTATGTATCCACACATGTATCTGAGTTTCCTATCAATACAATTCTAGCATGGATAATAAACGATTATCATGAACAAGGAAATATAATAATAACCAATTTATTATTGCCTCTAGGGCATATTTCCAACATGTCTCATGAGCATATGGGTAGTGTTTTCCCTCTAGACCTCATTCTATTCTAAACTCTCATCTTTTCTAACCTATCAGATGCCTCCGAGACGCGACACCGGATTTGTTTTCCCCGCCGGAGATCACCCAGTTGATTCAGCAACAGAATGCCCTGATGCAAGTGTTAGTACAGAACCAAGGCAACAACAACAACAACCCACCACCACCACCTGTTGATCACTTAGCCCGTTTCTTGAGGCTAAATCCGCCGGTGTTTTCCAGCAGCACCGAGCCGATTGTTGCAGATGATTGGCTCCGCGAAGCTGGAAGGGAGTTGGCCACTGCAGGATGCACAGATGTGGAAAGAGTGCGTTTTGCCGCACATCAGCTTGATGGACCCGCAGCATCATGGTGGGAGAATTACACAGCCACACACCCTATTGACACTGTCACATGGGACCAGTTTCAGCAAGCTTTCCGTACAGCCCATGTTTCAGCAGGAGCTATGGCCATGAAGAAGCGTGAGTTTCGTAACCTACGCCAAGGAGGACGCATCGTAGGCCAGTATGTGGAGGATTTCAGTAAGTTAGCACGTTATGCACCAGATGACGTTGCTATAGATGCAGCCAAGCAGAAGAAGTTCCTCGAAGGATTGAATGATGAGCTGAGCATGCAGCTAATGGTAGCAACCTTCAACAACTACCAGGAGTTGGTAGATAGAGCACTTATGATTGAAGGGAAGCAGCAGCAGATTGAGAACCGTAAGAGGAAGTTTGGACAAGGGAAGTATAATTCTGGAGCTCAGCAGAAGCCACGTTTTGCCCCGAAACCGGGAGGACAGTTTCAGCATACCCATGGAGGAGGTAGTTCGCACAACCATAATGGCTCCAAGAATGGTAATGGGAATGGAGGAAGCAACGGACAGAACCGCACCAACCCTTCAACCCCAGCCAAGAGGGATCTAAGTCACATTACTTGTTTCAAGTGCCAGAAGACTGGACATTATGCAACTGATTGTCCTGAAGCCCAGAATGGAAATGGCAATGGAAGCTCTGGGAAGAAGCCGAACCCTTTCAACAAAGGACATGTGAACCACGTGAGCGTGGAAGAGGTTGAAGCACAGCCTGATGCAGTAATAGGTAAGTTTATGGTTAAGTCATTTACTGCACTCGTTCTTTTTGATACTGGTGCATCGCATTCATACATATCAAGGGGATTTGTGGATAAGTATAAACTGCCAACCCAAGCCCTTAGGTCACCCATGTTAGTAACCTCGCCAGGAGCAGAGTATATGGCTAGTTTATGGTGTGAACGGTTACCATTAAGGATTGGTAACTACCTGTTTCCCTCAGACCTAATAATATTGGAATCACAAGGATTGGATGTGATATTAGGCATGGATTGGTTATCAAAGTATGAAGGGAACATTGAGTGCGCCAGTAAGTCGATTTTGCTTACCACCCCAGAAGGAAGAAGGATTAAGTATGTATCCCGGCATGTGCCGAAGAGGACTCAAGTGAATTCCTTATCAGGAGTTGTACAGGAGGAAGTACCAGTGGTGAAGGATTACCCGGATGTATTTCCAGAATTGTTGCCAGGCATGCCACCGGATAGAGACATTGAGTTCTTGATTGAACTTTTGCCAGGCACAGGGCCAATATCTAAGAGACGGTACAGGATGCCCGCAAAAGATTTGGAGGAAATTAAGAAGCAGATTAAGGAGTTATTGGATAAAGGCTATATTCACCCAAGTTCGTCACCTTGGGGATCACCAGTACTTCTAGTGGAGAAGAAAGATGGATCGTTGAGGATGGTTGTTGATTACCGTGGATTGAATGAAGTGACCATCAAAAACAAGTACCCACTGCCGATGATCATTGATTTGTTTGACCGCCTACAAGGAGATAAAGTATTTTCCAAGATCGATCTACGATTAGGATACCATCAGTTAAAGATTCGAGAGCAGGATATACCTAAGACGGCTTTTACCACCAGATATGGGCTATATGAGTATACCGTTATGTCATTTGGTCTGACTAACGCACCTGCCTATTTCATGAACCTGATGAACAAAGTGTTTATGAAGGTTTTGGATAAGTTCGTCGTGGTGTTCATTGACGATATTTTGGTCTACTCCAAGAATGAAGAAGAGCATAAGGAGCATTTGCGTTTGGTACTTGAGAAGCTCGAAGATCATCAGTTATACGCCAAGTTCAGCAAATGTGAATTTTGGCTGAAGGAAGTTGGATTCCTCGGACATGTTATATCTGGAGAAGGAATAGCAGTAGACCCCGCCAAAGTTGACACGGTAACAAGTTGGGAATCACCCACGTCAGTTGGAGAGATCCGGAGTTTTCTTGGACTTGTAGGATACTACCGGAGGTTTATTGAGAATTTCTCAAAGATTGCAAAACCCATGACTGAGCTATTGAAGAAGGACACCAAGTTCAATTGGACTGAGGAATGTGAAGCTAGTTTCCAAGAGTTGAAGAAACGATTGGTTACATCACCAGTGTTGATTCTGCCAGATCAACGCAAGGGTTATGAAGTTTATTGCGACGCTTCTCGTCGAGGACTTGGAGCAGTGCTTATGCAGGAAGGAAGAGTTGTGTCATATGCTTCACGACAACTTAAACCCCATGAGAAGAATTATGCCACGCATGATTTGGAATTAGCAGCCGTAGTGCATGCGTTTAAGACATGGAGACATTTTCTCATCGGAAACCATTGTGAGGTGTACACGGATCACAAGAGTTTGAAGTACATTTTCACGCAGAAGGAGTTAAATCTCAGGCAGAGGAGATGGTTGGAGCTTATTAAGGACTATGATATGAGATTGCATTATCACCCAGGGAAGGCTAACGTAGTAGCAGACGCGTTGAGCCGCAAGAGCCATGTCTACACACTCATGACAGGAGAGTTACCCTAGGAGTTAGCCGAGGATCTTTGCGAGCTATGTTTGGAGATAGTTCCAAGAGGCTATTTAGCAATGTTGGAGATTCAGTCTACCTTGATGGAAAAGATCAGAGAAGCTCAGAAGACAGACAAGGAGATTGACGAGACAAAGGAAAAGTTGAGCAAAGGAAAAGCCAAGGGATTTCGTGAGGATGAGCACAATACCTTATGGTTTGACGACCGCGTTTATGTGCCCAATGATCCGGAGATCAGGAAGTTGATTTTGCAAGAGGCCCATGATTCACCGTACTCGATTCACCCAGGAAATACCAAGATGTATTTGGATTTGAAGAATACTTTCTGGTGGACCGGAATGAAGAAGGATATTGCGGAGTATGTAGCAGTTTGTGATGTATGTCAGAGAGTGAAGGCAGAACATCAGAAGCCAGGGGGATTGCTACAACCATTGCCGATACCCGAATTGAAGTGGGATAAACTAGGCATGGATTTTATCACGGGATTGCCCAGGACTCGTTCAGGCTATGACTCAATATGGGTTGTAGTCGACCGTTTGACGAAAGTAGCTCATTTCATCCCAGTGAAGACCACTTACACCAGTGCTAAGTTGGCAAAGATATACATGACCAGAATCGTATGTTTGCATGGTGTTCCGAGGACCATTGTATCAGATAGAGGAACCCAGTTTACCTCAAAGTTTTGGAATCAGTTACATGAGACTTTGGGAACCAGGCTAGAATTTAGTACAACCTTTCACCCACAGACAGATGGACAGACCGAGAGAGTCAATCAGATTTTGGAAGACATGTTAAGAGCTTGTGCGCTAGATTATGGATCTAGTTGGGACGACAATTTGCCATATGCAGAATTTTCTAACAACAACAGTTATCAAATCAGTTTGAAGATGGCCCGTTTCGAAGCTTTGTACGGAAGGAGGTGTAGAACACCATTGTTATGGGACGAAGTTGGAGACCGTCAGTTGTTTGGACCAGATTTGATTAAGGAGTCTAAACAGAAAGTGAGGTTGATTCGCGATAGACTCAAGGTAGCCCAGTCCAGACAGAAGAGTTATGCGGATTCAAAACGTAAGGAGACAGTTCACGAAGTCGGAGACAGAGTTTAGCTTCGAGTATCACCACTTTGAGGAGTAAAGCGCTTTGGAGTTAAGGGAAAGTTGGCGCCTCATTTTGTAGGACCATACAGAGTTTTGGAACGTATGGGAGAAGTTGCCTACAAGCTGGAATTGCCTGAAGGATTGTCAGGAGTTCATGATGTATTTCACGTTTCCCAGTTGAAGAAGTGCCACGCAGAGATGGCTGAGATACCACTGAGAGATACAGTGCCACTGGAAGCAATTCAAATGGAAAGTGATTTGACCTATGAGGAGAAGCCAGTTAAGATTCTTGAGTATGCCAGCCGAGTCACCCGCAGTATGGTTATCAAGTTTTGCAAAGTCTAGTGGAGTCACCGTACGGAAGATGAAGCCACCTGGGAGCGAGAGGAAGATCTACGGAAGAACCACTATCACCTATTTTCTAGCCAACCCGAATCTCGAGGGCGAGATTCGTCTTAAGGGGGTAGGTTTGTAACATCCCAAATTTTCAATTTGGAATGTTATACATTAGATCATCATTGCATAGCATATTTTATTGCATTTTGGCAAATCCTCGATAAATCCTAAGCAACTCAAGGACCCTCGGAGAGAGTTGGGGATTTTCCCGATTTTTCATATTTGATTTTTATCAAATAATAAAACGTGGATTTTTGGTTTTAATTATTTTCTCTCCGAAAAATATTTCATATTAAAATAAATGAGAGGAGAAAATATGACTTCTCCAAAATAATTGAAATATTGGAGGAAAAATATTAAAATCAAATATTGGATTTTATTCGGATTTTATTTGCAATTTTAATTGCATTAAAAAAATTGCACGTTTTCAAAACTGCATTTTTGGGCCAAGAAAATGTTCACCTTGTTCTAATTATTTTAATTAGACGGGGAAAATTTGTTTTAACATTTTTGGATTTTTATTTATTTTTTCTGTGATTTTTTTAGATTCGGCGAATATTTAAAAAAACCGCGCCCGACCGGGCCGAGGCCCAGCCGAGCCAGGCCGGCCCACCTTCCTCGTCTCCCTCCCAAGCACTCCGCCGCGCCGCCCGAGTCCCGCTCGGAGACGCCGCCCGCCGCCGCCTTGCCCCCTCCTCCACGACACCCCCTCCCCCTCCTTATATACCCCCCTCCCCGCCACCCCTCCTCAC
>NC_057796.1:59926867-59940797 GCF_018294505.1 Triticum aestivum
CGGCTGGGCTGTCGGGGTTGCGGCTTAAAAAGGCCGGCCCGAGGTGTCCTGGCCGGGTACGGCCCGGAGTCGGTTACACTTTTTCTAAAAAAAACAATCCAACGTGCAGAAAAAGAAACAAAGAAATACTAAACGGACTCCAAAAATCCCGATATAAATTTTCCCTATCCTCTAAAAATATGCCGGACAAGGTGAACATTTATGTGGGCCTATAATGCAATTTTGAAAAACGCATATTTTTCCTATGCAAATAAAATAGCAATAAAATCCCAAATAAAATGTTTATTTGTTTTTAATATTTTTCCTCCAATATTTCATTATTTTGGGGAAGTCATATTATCCCCTCTCATATATTTTGAATATGAAATATTTTTAGAGAGAAAAATAATTAAAACAAATGATCCTCGTTTCGATATTCGATAAAATTCAAATATGAAACTGTGAATTTCCCAACTCTCTCTGAGGGTCCTTGAGTTGCTTAGAATTTCCGAGGATCGCAAAACGAAATGCAATAAAATATGAGATGCTTGAATGACCTATGTATAACATTCCAAATTGAAAATTTGGGATGTTACAAACCTACCCCCCTTAAGATGAATCTCGCCCTCGAGATTCGGGTTGGCTAGAAAATAGGTGTGGGTGATCTTTGCGAAGATCATCCTCTCTTTCCCAGGTGGCTTCATCCTCGGTATGGTGGCTCCACTGAACTTTGCAAAACTTGATAACCTTGCTGCGTGTAACTCGGCTGGCAAACTCGAGAATCTTGACCGACTTCTCCTCATAGGTCAGATCACTGTCCAACTGAATTGCTTCCAGGGGCACTGTATCTCTTAACGGTATATCGGCCATCTCTGCGTGGCACTTCTTCAACTGAGAAACGTGGAACACATCATGAACTCCTGACAATCCTTCAAGTAATTCCAACTTGTAGGCAACCTCTCCATACGTTCCAGAACTCGGTATGGTCCTACAAATCTCGGGGCTAACTTTCCCTTAACTCCAAAACATTTCACCCCTCGGAGTGGTGATACACGAAGATATGCTCTGTCCCTGATTTCATAGGCTACCTCCTTGCATTTCGAATCTGCATAACTCTTCTGCCTGGACTGGGCTACCTTCAGTCTGTCTCGAATCAACTTAACCTTCTCTTCAGACTCTTTGATCAAATGTGGTCCAAACAACTGTCGGTCTCCCACTTCATCCCACATCAACGGTGTTCTGGACCTTCGTCCATACAGGGCTTCGAACGGTGCCATCTTCAAACTGGCCTGGTAGCTATTGTTGTATGAGAACTCCGCGTAGGGCAAATTGTCATCCCAACTAGATCCATAATCTAGCGCACAAGCTCTTAACATATCCTCCAGAATCTAGTTGACTCTCTCGGTCTGTCCATCTGTCTGCGGATGAAATGTTGTACTGAACTCTAGCCTTGTACCCAAAGTCTGGTGCAGCTGGTGCCAAAACTTTGAAGTAAACTGTGTTCCTCTATCTGATATGATGGTCCTCAGAACTCCATGCAGACATACGATCCTGGTCATATATATCTTGGCCAACTTCGCACTGGTATACGTGGTTTTCACTGGAATAAAGTGAGCCACCTTGGCCAAGCGATCAACTACTAGCCAGATGGAATCATATCCTGATCGAGTGCTGGGCAATCCGGTGATGAAATCCATGCCAAGTTTATCCCACTTCCATTCGGGTATTGGCATAGGTTGCAGTAATCCTGCTGGCTTCTAATGTTCCTCCTTTACTCTCTGACATACATCACATATGGCTACATACTCAGCAATATCCTTCTTCATACCAGTGCACCAGAAATGCTCCTTCAAATCCAAATACATCTTGGTGTTTCCGGGGTGTATCGAGTATGGCGAGTCGTGAGCCTCCCGAAGTATCAACTTCCTGATCTCCGCATTATTGGGCACATAAACGCGGTCCTCAAACCATAAGGTGCCGTGCTCATCCTCACGAAAACCTTTGGCCTTTCCTTTGCTCATTCTCTCTTTTATCTCGGCAATCTCTTTATCATCCTTCTTGTTGGGAAACATAGTAATTTCAAAAAAATTCTACGCACACGCAAGATCATGGTGATGCATAGCAACGAGAGGGGAGAGTGTTGTCCACGTACCCTCGTAGACCGAGAGCGGAAGCGTTAACACAACGCGGTTGATGTAGTCGTACGTCTTCACGATCCGACCGATCAAGTACCGAACGCACGGCACCTCCGAGTTCAGCACACGTTCAGCTCGATGACGTCCCTCGAACACCGATCCAGCCGAGTGTTGAGGGAGAGTTTCGTTAGCACGACGGCGTGGTGACAATGATGATGTTCTACCGACGCAGGGCTTCGCCTAAGCACCGCTACAATATTATCGAGGTGTAATATGGTGGAGGGGGGCACCGCACACGGCTAAGAGATCAATGATCAATTGTGTGTCTAGAGGTGCCCCCTGCCCCCGTATATAAAGGAGCAAGGGGGGGTTCTGCCAGCCAAGGGGAGAGGCGCGCCAGGAGGAGTCCTACTCCTACCGGGAGTAGGACTCCCCCCTTTTCCATGTTGGAGTAGGAGAGAGAGGGGAAAGAGGTGGAGGGGAGGAAGGAAAGGGGGGGCGCCGCCTCCCTCTCCTTGTCCTATTCGGACTGGGGGGAGGGGCGTGCGGCCCTGCCCTGGCCTCCTCTCCTCTCTTCCACCTAGGCCCACTAAGGCCCATTAAGTTACCGGGGGGTTCCGGTAACCTCCCGGTACTCCGGAAAAATCCCGATTTCACCCGGAACACTTCCGATGTCCAAACATAGGCTTCCAATATATCAATCTTTATGTCTCGACCATTTCAAGACTCCTCATCATGTCCGTGATCCCATCCGGGACTCCGAACAACCTTCGGTACATCAAAACATATAAACTCATAATATAACTATCATCGTAATGTTAAGCGTGCGGACCCTACGGGTTCGAGAACTATGTAGACATGACCGAGACACCTCTCCGGTCAATAACCAATAGCGGAACCTGGATGCTCATATTGGTTCCCACATATTCTACGAAGATCTTTATCGGTCAGACCGCATAACAACATACGTTGTTCCCTTTGTCATCGGTATGTTACTTGCCTGAGATTCGATCGTCGGTATCTCGATACCTAGTTCAATCTCGTTACCGGCAAGTCTCTTTACTCGTTCCGTAATACATCATCCCGCAACTAACTCATTAGTCACAATGCTTGCAAGGCTTATAGTGATGTGTATTATCCGGACTAATTCATGCACACAAAGGCAGAGGAGCGGTGGGGCCGAGAGGCATGAGGCGCACGTCGGGGGGATGAGGATCCCCTGATGTGAACAATCCTATCATTATGTCACTGACATGTGGGACCCCCAAGCGTGGGTCCCACCTGTCAGCGAAGGAAAGGCAGGGTAAGGCAGTGATAACCACGTCAGAGGATCCATGTCCACGTCGGGGGACGTCGTGCCGTGGGTTGGAGCGGCGCGTGGGAATCGCGTGTGGGTGTGGCAGTGGTAGAAACAAGAAACGTGATGGTCGCCGTGGTTCAACTTCCATGGACAAGCTATCATGTTTAATGACATATGTATATCAAAACTAGAGTGTTTATATTTCAAGCACGTGAACAAGTATTATTCTACTACTTTGGATCCATTGCAACGCACGGGCTAGCACATTGGTAGTAGTAGTGTCTATCTCTATCTCTAGAGGCCTTCCCTCATTCATCCTTTTCTCTCACAAGATAAACTACTCATACAAATGCATCTTGATTTTCCGTGGAACGCACGAGGATGTTTCCTTGGGGGTCTCTCCAGCGCGGCATGGCCATATAGTTGCAAGTTGACGCCCCTTGAGATGCCGACGTTGAGGGGCACTCGGATTTCCTCCGATGAGCAGGTAAGATGAGTTTGATCACGTAGTAAATGCATTCTAAAGACTACTTATGTGTCCATTTCCTAATTCTCCCCCTGCCCACTGTTTCACAGGTTAGGCTCGGTGCGAGTGGAGATTGGCTTGCATATGTACGGGAGGGTACCAACATCAATTTGCACAACATTTACAACGGTGACACCGTTCCCGTAGAACCTTTGTCCAACATTGGGATCAGCCATGCAACGGGCCACCGCATGAATTGGTATGATGGAACCACGGTGAGATTGAATAAGATAGCACGAACCTTGCACATGGCGGTCAAAGGTGGACCATGTTGTCTGCGGCCGATTTGTTGCCATACGAGTACGAAGACGATGTGCTCCTTTCTAACCGCATCTTCGCGGTGACAAACCAGGGGACTTGTTTCATATGGGACACATCCTACGATATACTCCCTCTCTCCCAGTTTATTTGTTTTGAATCTTTTTGTTTTATAAGTTTCAAATTCAAATTTAGAGCTCCCCATCACATGTTGAGATTACAATGTCCATTAAATCGTTGCGTGCATGTATAGTAAAGAAACAAATCTCAAGTTTGGCACGAGTTCGTGCAGCGGTAGCACCACAAGGCCTGGCGCATGAGTTACATTTCCCTCTCAGGGCCCTCGGGACTGAGCTTCAGCACCTTACTACACCTACCTTCACTACAAAAAAATACACTTCCGTGATGATACGTGTTTGTCACAGTAGGTCGCGTTTTTTGTCATGCATGTACATCCATGACAAATTTATGACAGAATCAAGATAGTCATACCTGTGCTGTCGTAGAAGTGTTCCATGACATTACCAAAATTATCATCACGGAAGTGTCCACTTCCATGACGATAAATCGCGCGTCACAGAAGTGCTTTCGTCAAGGGTGACCGACACGTGGCATCCACCGTAACGGAACGCCGTTAAGCTATCGGGTCGGGTTTTGGATCCGATAACCCGTTAACAGCCCCGACCAATGGGAAATTTCCACGTGTAAAATTCTTATTGGCTGGACGAAACACGTGTCAGCTCGTCAGTGGGTCAGATAGGCGCCTATGATATGTCGACACGTGCCACGGCCCACCACTGGCCCATTTAGCTTACAAAGCCGGCCCGTTTGACTTGGTCGAAAGTTAACGGGCTGGCCCATGAAAAGCCTGTTAACGGTCTCTTCGCAAATAGCCCATTTTACGGCCCGTTAACTCACGGCCCGTTAGGAACTAAAGGAAATCAGCCCAACAATGTCATGTGGGCCGTCGAATATAACACCAGCCCATTTCACTTTCGGCCCATGTATGGCCCATGACGTCTTTCGGCCCATATGAGGCCTTCGTATCTTTCGGCCCTTTACAGGCCCACGGTGACTCTAGCCCATAATGAACAGTAATTTTCTTTGTACCCGTTAACGGCCCGTGATTTACATGGGCCATTTCTAGCCCGTGTTAGCTTTCGGCCTATTGACGGCCCATACGTTCTTGGGCTCCTTTTCGGCCCTCGATTACTTCCGGCCCGTTACTGGCATGTTCCCCTAATGGGCCAAATTCGGCCCATGGCAAGAGTCGGCCCGTTACTGGCATGTTCCCCAAATGGGCCAAATTCGGCCCATGGCAAGAGTCGGCCCGTTACTGGCCTGTTACCCTAATGGGCCAAATTCAGCCCATGGCAAGAGTCGGCCCGTTTCTGGCCAGCCCGTCCTATATTTTGGCCCATTAACGACCCGTTATGCCTGTGACAGAATTAAGCTTTTGCAGTCCTACGTCCTGTTAACAGCCCGTTACCGTGCTGGGCCGATATCAATTACGCCCGATTACGGCCCATGTAGACCCATTTATCCGACGGCCCGAGGCCCACCGATTACAGGCCCATTTATCGACGGCCCGAGGCCCACCGATTACAGGCCCATTTATCGACGGCCCGTAGGAGACCCATGGATCCTACGGCTCGTATATGGCCCATGGGTAGTTGCGGCCACTAGCAAACCAGGGAAAAAGAAGACTAGGAAATAAATAAGGCCGAAACTAACGCTAGGCTATTAAGGCGATTGCACAGATTACATCCACTCGGCATCAAAGATCGCCACCAGTGCAAATATAGGGAACACCCTACACTATACAAAAATGGCTTGCTGTTTTCTTCAGCCGGTGGCTGCACGTTAAGAATAAATTTTGTATCGCACCAAAACAAATTACAACTATATAACAAAAGGAAGGTTGGCATAAAACTTAACAGTCTAGCAGATAAATGCACCACCAGAAGTTCAGAAGCTCGGTTCATTTGACCTGACCGTTATGTTTTCATGCTGTATTGTCCGATGGAGCACCATAACCCTCGCCTTCATTTCCCCTAGGCTCCTGAACAACATAGCAAATGTCTGATAGTCTGGTTTCAAAACCATGCATATCTTGACGACATTGAGCAATGTTTCTCCTTGTTTCACAAAGGGCCTCTGTTAGGGAATGGACTTGTGTCTGGAGCGCAGATACAACATTGCTTTGAGCTTGCATATCTTGATCATGAGGCAGTTTGGACGATATTGCCTTAACAACCAACCCAGTATTACGCAGGAACGTGCTTTTGGCACTGTTAGTGGACAGGTACTGACCCACTGCAGCAAGAGCTGACATTGCGGTTATAGTTGCCTCGCCACCTTCAGAAGGTGGCGGTTCCACCATTTTTTCCATAGCTCGCTGAAAAGTTGAGGTTTTACATTACTAGTACCAAAACAGAAGATATTAAGGAGGCAGCAAAACCAAACAAAATAGCTTTGGTCTATATACAGAACTTATTCTGGTGAACCCATGTAAAATATTAGTTGTATTTTATTGCAAAGTACATAATAAAACCAGGTTCCAAACATATGACCATGTACCATCGCTAATGTATTGTCTATTTCTTCACATTGTATTGAGGGCTAAGGATAAAGAGACGAAGTTTATAATACGGTAAGCATAGTATGACATCATTCATATCACAAAACAACTGAGAACAGACAAACACGCAATTGTAACGTTGTGTGGGCAAGTCCAGGACGGAACTAGATTACGGGTCAAGATCAAATGAACATCACTCCTCCCTTTTAAACCTTGTAAGGTGCAATGATACACTAAGACAATTGTGTATAAATTGAAAAGAGTAATAGACATTGGCTGCAAACCATGCAGTTCAAGGCACAAGTCAGAGTAAGTAGTAGTTAAAAGGCATGAGGATTAAGGACTTACAACAGCGGCTTTGACTGGTGTAGTCATGCCCTTCTTATTGCTGGTGTGATAGTCCTTGAAGATTTCCACAGCATTTGGTTCAGGTACTTTTTGGTCCTTGCGGGCTTTCCTCTGCATTTCGAACAAGTCAATATAGATCTGATAATATGGTACAGTGAACAGAGTGAAACAACAGCTAATTACAAGAGCCTCGCAGTGTGCAATATAGCTACGAGATCCTGTCGTCTGTTGGAATTTCACTTTCGTACGGTTGGCCTTGTTCTTTGAACAGTTCACCTACAAGAAGATAGATTTGTGTGGCACATGCGTCAATAGGACTTAAACATGTGATCTGATCACATATATATAATGTACCTGATACTTCCGATCAGACCAGTGTTTAACAAGGCCCCTCCAGTCTTCATCCGATATATTTTCCACTGGAGATGTTTGGGAAAGTTCACTGTTAGCCTTGCCTTCAAAGTGATTTTTCCTCAAGTTATACCGATACTGTCGCAGAGCAGACTTGAAAACATGGGTGCGAGCTTGTCTGGTTGCATCATCTTGGCTATCCAACTTGAACCTCATCTGTTGAAAATTATGGGAGTCTCGTTATCAGCAACCTAGAAAGTATGGGACAGAGCAAGACGATATTACTAGTTTCCATACATAACCATACTTACAGATAAATGGTCGAGGAAGGTGTTGAACTGGGTTTCGTCTTTGTCATTCCTGTACTGAATCCATGTTGGGAGGATACGTACATGACACCTAACGGCAACCGCTGCCTCTGATACTAACTTGGCTGACTCTGTAGCATCACGTGGCCTTTTTAAACCTGCCTCAAAACGGATCTCCATTCTTCCTCCTCTAGATTTAGTTAACCTATCGAGCATTATCCCTAATGTTTGTTTCCTCTTGCGCCTAGGTGCTAGTCCAACAACGAACATAGGAAGTGTTAGTGTACATCAAACTGTGAGACTACATATAAAGAAGCATGCAACTGTAACTTGACTCCAGCAACTACCTTCTTGCTGTTGAAGCTCACGAGGTTCATCTAATATTGCCAACTCGTCTTGTGTCAAGAGTGCTTGGGAAGTAGTGTCAGGTGGCAAGGGAGCTTGGGAACATGCTGCTAGCTCAGTTGACGCACGAGTAACTCGTGCAGCTGGTAGTACTGTGATAGGTGTTGCAAGAACTAGGGTTGTCTCTGCTTGTTTGGTGGCAGCTATTTGTTTCTGTTTGGCTTTTTTGTAGCTTGTGTAGCATGGGATGCCCTGTTTGTAGAATTTTCCGCTGGACTTTGACCTTCTATTGAACCATCAGTACCAGCAGAATCTGCAGGATTCATCCGCTTCTCATTCCCTGCCATTCTGTGTTTCTTCCTCTTTCTCTGTGCCATGTTAAGTCAAGCCGACAAGAAAAATGAATAACAATTTAGTTCTTCAGAACAAATTGATGCGTGATGCAGACGAACTGAACTTTGATGTTAGACAACCACATGATAGGAGGATGTAATATGTACGAAAAATAGGACGGAAGAGATAACCGAACTATGATGTGTAAACTAAGCAGAAGACATTTCACCAAATTAGAAGCAATGCAATGGAAGGTAGACACCATATGAAAGATGCTACAAATATCGCTCTGCCAAGTTAACAGTGACTCATCATAAATGGCGTTTAAACAAATGTGAAGCAGTACAAGAAATAAATCATATGCAAGATGCAAACAACATCACACTACCATGTCAGAGGTCTCTCGTCATTAGTGCCATTGCATATTCACAGCTTATGATGTGTAAACTAAGGAGAAGGCATTTCAACAAATTAGAAGCAATGAAAGCTAGACACCATATGAAAGATGCAACGAATATCACTCTACCAAGTTAAAACTATCTAGTCATAAGTGCCATTCAACAAAATAGTAGTACAAGCTAGAAAAGAATGCGAGATGTAACCTATATCACACTTTGAAGTCAAACGTGTCTTATGATAAGTGATTGTTGCAGGTTACACAACAGTAGTAACTTGATGTAAGAACATGGTGTGATAGACATATATTGTATGTTCTAGAAATAGGAACACGTGTCTTATTCAAGTATAATGTGTAAAGTAAGCAGATGGAATTCAACAAAATTAGAAGCAATACAAGCTAGACATCACACATAACATGCAACCAGATATAACAGTGCCAAGTTAGAGGGAGCACCAGTGATGCTGCACTAGGGGAGACGTGCTCATCATAAACACAGCTTTGTTGAGTGTCTATGCATGTGTTGTCTTGGAAATTATCTTGGGGGTGTGGAGGAGTAGAAACTGTAGAGGCCCTCCGTTTGGAAGGAGCACCTTTATCCGCTGCCTTGCTAACTTCCTTCCGCTTTATTGATTTTGAATTGTCAAGTAAAACCGACAAGAAAAAGCAATAAAATTCTCTCTTCAGAACTCATTCATGCATGATACTGACAATCACTACTTTGATTTAAGGCAAACACATGATACCAGGATGGAATATGTACGAAAAACAGGACGGCATGGCATGTTCACAACTGTTTGTGTAAACTAAGCAGAAACCATTCCAGCAAATAAGAAGCAATGCAAGCTAGACACCACATGAAAGATGCAACCAATATGACTCTGCCAAGTTAAAAGCGTCCCATCATAAATGGAATTTCAACAAATTAGAAGCAGCGCATGCTATAAATCATATGAAACATGCAACTAATATCGCACTGCATATACTAAAGGTGTCTCGTCATATTGATTGATGCGGGATACAAAAAACAATAGTTTTATGTAAGGACATGCTTAATAGACAGATGTACTATGTACTAAATACAGGAAGGCATGTCACATTAACAGGTATAATGTCACATTTACAGGAGTATAAGCTAAGCAGACTAGCACATGCAGTTTAACCAGATTGGAAGAATTACAATCTAGACACCATATGCAACATGCAACCACATATCACGCTGCCAAGTTAGAGCAAGCACCTGCGATGCTAGTGTAGGGGAAATGTTGTAATCAACTACAGAGCTACGTTCACTATCTTCATCTAGCATTTCTGTTTCTTGAGAATCATGTCGGGAGGCTGACGCTGCATTCTTTAAATGAGGAGTAGTCCCCTTGCCTGCCTGCCTCGTCATAAGTGATTGATGAGGGATACACAAGAACATTAGTTTGATGTAAGAACATGGTTAATACACAGATGTACTAGTATGTACCAAAAACAGAAAGGCATGTCATATTCAAAGGTATAATGTGTAAGCTAAGCAGATGCAATTTAACCAAATTGGAAGCAATACAAGCTAGACATCCGGCTGGAGTGGTGAACATGATCATCTAGGACCTGAGAGCCTGGTGGGAGGCGGGCTGCTTCGCCACCATCGCGGCTTTTTAGTTGGCTTCCAGGTGATGCCTGTCTTTGCTGGGCTTGTCACTGGCTCGGCCAGTGCCCTGACTAGCTATTTGTCTTCTGGTGCTCACGGGATGGTGGTTCATGTAAAAAATATCTTTCCTTATCTTAATAAAGACCGACTTCGGCCTTTCGAATACAAGCTAGACACCATATGGAACATGCAACCACATATGACACCGCGAAGTTAAAGCAAGCACCTCGGACGGTGGTTCATTGCGAGCGAGGTCATCAACTCCAGAGCAACGTTTACCGTCTCCATCTGCTGACACTGCACCCTTTAAAGCGTTGTAACGTGCCGCGCCTAGCCGCGTAGAAAGCTGGCACGACTTGTCTCTTTTCTTTTTTGCTTCCCTTTCGGCAGACTCTGAAATACCCTTGCATAAAAACACAATAGTGAGAGTATGGATGAAGTGTGTGCAGAACTAGTGCACTGTAAAAGTAGCAGATAGCAGGTGGCTGAAAAATAAATGACAGGAGACATATGATAGCTCTACAACATTGCATGGGAAACAAAATTAGATTCTACTCCGTATGATTTTGTAATATATGAGCACAGGAAATGCAGGTACTCCTCCAGCACACCACCACATGTGGTCATATCTAAGATAACAGTCGACTGAAAATAAATAGGTCAGTCGATTTTTTTAATGAACCGTCCGATCTATAAGGAACGGGCAGATGGCCTTCGTCTACCTCCCGCCAGTCACTGTTGACGATCTTTCTCGAACCGCCAGCGACCACCGGCCCAGACCCGTGCCTCCGCCGCCCCGCCCTCCCATCGACCTCACACCACCGCCGTGCTTGGCAGCGCCCCCAAGCCATCCCTTTAATCCCGGCCGACCTCCAGATCGGGCGCCAGTAGCTCTAGGCCGCAGACGCCCCTAAGATAAACACCAAGGCACTGCTTCCCCGGCGTAATAGTCGTACTAGCGCCTGTTACGCCGGGGAATGCTTCCGTTAATGGGGAATCAACTGGCCAGAAATTGAAATTCAGGGGGGCGACGGACCTCTAGCTAAGGTGAAATAGTATATGAGGAGAAACCTTGTGCATCGCGAGTTACTAGGAACATCTAGTATCAAGAAGAAGCGGTCAACTAGTGTCTTCTGTGGGGTGAATACCGTGCAAGCAGAGACGTAAGATTTGCACGAATAAGGGAAGAGGAGTACCTTCTTCGGTTGCCGGTGTGGTCACCTCCACATGTCGCGGCGATCTTCTTCTTTTTACCAGGGAAACCGATGTTCTAGAGGGTGCAGGCTTGGACGAACCCATGGCCAAATTGTTGACTGTGTTGCCGTGGTCGTATGTCGGCGGAGGGGAAGCAGATCCGAGGCGGCGAAGGACGGCGTAGCAGGAACAGCTCCAGTGCGGTGGAGGGTGGCGAAGTTGGAGCGGCAGCGGTGAGGCGCAGGACGGCGTGGTTGAACTAGCTCGGGTACGGACGGCTCGGCCTCGGCTTCAACTACTAGCCGTGGAGGGCGTTGCGGTTGAGGTTGCGGTGGACGACGACGTCGGGGTATCGGCTCCGGCGTGATGGAGGAGGGCGGCGGTTGATGGGTGGGATGGGGTGGCGGACGGAGGAAGCCGGGGTTTCGCGGCTGGTGGAGAGGTAGTTTTGGCACCCACGGAGTACGAATGGGGAATCGGAAGGGTGGGGGGGAACCATGTTTCGGTCTGGGACGCGCTTGTTTTCGGCTTTTTTGAACAGAAGATGGGACGCGCTTGTTTGAAATTTGGGGAAAGTACAAACTTTGCCCCCCTCTTAAATTTCAGACCTACTGTGGGTTGGGGGTAGGATGGTAATCCCAGGTGTCCCAAATAGTGGGCGGGAGCGATTTCGGCCGCGCGCATGTGTGCTTAGGCGGCCATTGTGTATGAATGTTTTTCGGAGGCGGTTGCGTGGCGTCTAGATGAAGCGACAAACCTACCCCGGTTTAGACCTTTGGACGTCGGGCCGGTAGGTTTCACAGGTCAGAGTTATTAGAAAAGTAATTTCCTTGTACTACCAAACATTGGTCTCATGCGGTTTCGGGCGAGTAGAGGCTCTTTTGGCGCTTCGTTCGAAATTTTGAAACACAAGCATTCACGTTTAGAGTACTCTTGAACTATGAGGATTGACCTAAATAGACAACGTTATATTTGACCTTGTATGTTTGAAAACCTCATTAAATTATCCGCTTCCTTTTGAAATTTTGACACTTGAAAATCCTATAACTACGATTATTTTGGAATGGAGGAGCTAAATTTGAATCTATTTTGTACACGACTACATATGCTATTATGTACAAAATCAGAGCAAAGATTGGTACCCCCATAGTTTAGGTATGGTTTACAAATGCCATGATATCAAATTCAAATAATTGAATGGACTTCATGTTGAATTCGATTTTTTAAACCACCTTAGGTTGAATTCAAATGTATGCTAGTTCATAGGTAGCTATTTATAAATGTCCATTGTGTAACTTTCGTATGTATAATGTGCTTTACACACACAACATGAACTATACTCACGTTTATATTCGATTGCTAAAGCGATGCATTGTCTGGAGTTCAAAATACTAACTATGTGGATCAATTATGTCGAATAATAACATAGACATGCTCAAATTCGATAGAATCTAGATGTCTGATGGATCAATTACCGCTCCTTATGCGAATTGCAAATATCATGATCCCATCCTAATATTTGGATACAATTTATATCTTTAATCAATGTGTAGAGCAGTCTTTTACATGTAGTTTCACTCTCCATCGGTGGTCTCTCACACATGCTCACACACTCTCTCCCGAGGTGTCTTTCTCGCACACATGCTCTAGATATAACCCTCCCTCCCTCTCGTAACCATTTACAACTGTTTTCACTAACCTTTATCACAAGCACTCTTCCTCTCGCAAACATACACACGCACAATCCTCATCGACCCTTTCTATATACATGGACCTGCCTACGTGTCTCATGTACGCACATTATCTTTACGCCTGTCTCTCACGCATTATCTCACACCTCTCTTCCTAATCGACGAGTATGATTCTAGCAGAGCATTTTGTAGGATGCCCCTTAAAGTTAGGTTGGATGAATAGTAATATCAGAGGTAAAGGGGTTACCTTAGTCCAAGAACCTAGGGTTACAAATCCTAGCCGGCTTTGTCAGTGGACACAAAGTCCTTCACAATTCTGATATCTTTGTCTTGTACGACTAGTCATCCATGGGTCTTCCTAAATGTGTCATGGGCCGACCAATGTGGCGCAGGACGGAACCGAACGAAGGGCCTCACCTCGACCCACCGGACCTCACGCGGTGACACACCCTCTGCCCCCACGTCTCATTATCTTCTCACACCCACACATACCAACACAAACACCACACACACAGAAAATTTCTCCTGGTGCCTCTATTCCCTCCCCC
>NC_057796.1:59940996-59959103 GCF_018294505.1 Triticum aestivum
AATACACACACATACCTCTCTAGGCCCCGCCAAATGCATCAACTACACATTCACACATGTTACATCACGTACCCCATTGATCTAAAAAGCCCTCTCTTCACGTTTATTTCGCATACAACATTCCTTTTGAATAAAGTGTGGCCAAAAAATTATTTTACAGTTTCTACATATATACAACATTACAAAGTTATATGGAGGAGTACGAACACTAATTTGCATTGCATGGTGCCCACAATGATATTTATTCCGCACTGTGAATTTGTATATTTTTATACTATATACAAAGTTAGTCATAATAAAGAGAAACGAAGAGCATCTCTCTCTCCATCGCATACCCCCCCTGTACGCCCCTTTCACGTATGCACACAAAACTATCTCCAGGTCCTCTAAAAGTAAGCCCCCAGAAAATTCACGCGTGTTTCATCTTTCTCTCGCGATATATGCAATGACGATCATTGTATTTGAAGCGAAAGCACGATACATACATTGGACTTCATAATCCACTCATTACGGTCACCGTTTACGTTTACTGGTTATTATACAGTCACGGGCTCACCGTACAACTTTGTATTTGCTCATGACATGACTAGTTGACCAGTTAAACGCTCCACGTGGCACCTCTAGTGTTGCATCACATTATCTCACTAACATCGTGCCCACCTGTCGACTTGTATCTACTCTACATCTACACTATTATAAAATACATAAAATACACTCTTATAAAAAACAGAGTTGGTGATGATGGTGTGCCTGCCATCCTGCAATATAGGCCATCCGATTTATATCTGACGGATAGGAAAGAAACTATGGCAATTTTGCAAAAAGGTACCCACACACCTCTCCACATTTGCAAATAAGGCCTTCCCTCGTTCATCCTTTTCTCTCACAAGATAAACAAGTCATACAAATGCATCTTGATGTTACGTGCAACGCACGGGCATCTTGCTTGTAAGAATGAAAACAAACGACAAAAAAAATATTTTGATGGTGGTTCGAAGTCATGATCGCGGGCACAGCGGACAAGGTGGCCTTGTATTGGTATGCTGAGCCATCTGTTTTAACACACAGGAGCTGGTGTGGTGATTATACACACACGCACGCATGCACACGAACTCCATCCACGCAACACTCACACAAACACATGCACCCACGCACGCACGCAACACTCACACGTACACACGCAGCCACGCACGCACGCAACACTCACACGCACACACGCACGCATGCATGCACAAACCAGTACACCACATGACCAACACACACTCTCACACTCAAGTGCTCAACCTACACGTGCATGCGCACACATCAGGCCCTGACAGACACATACACAACCAGGTGATTCCCGCGCACGGGTTGGAGCCTTGTCGCGCCTGCGTAAATTTGTGTTCAATCTGACCTTTTCGCTATGCGAACTGACAGGTGGGACCCACAAGGAACGTGGTCAATTTAACTTGTCAACATGGCGCCACGCAGACTATTTAGCCGGTCAACAGAGTGCAATCCGATGCTGAACTGTGAGCAAGTGACCGGATAATCACCGCAAAACGTATATAGTGATCGTAATCAGCTTATTCTGAAGTTCGGTGACTGTATTACGCTTTTCTCTCTGTAGGCCCTCCAAAACTACATCTCTACACGTTCTCGCATGTTACATCTAACAACTATGCAATACAACACTACTACAACACTCTAACACAATAAATCATATGTGTTTTTAGTTTTACTAGATATCATATTATTACTTATAATTATTCAGTTTGCATACATTAAAATTGCCTTTGAAATGTATGGCCAGTATCATCTACCGCGCGGGAAAAATCCCGCCCTTTCCTGTTTAATCGGGTTTGTATCGATGGATCGTGCGAAACAGCAAAACTATAGTACTATACAGTACAAGTGACAGTTCACTGGGCCGTCTTGTCGTCTACTCCTCCGTCGTAAGAGTGGAGCGCTCGCTTTCATAAATCTTCTAGTCCCTTTCGCCGACATGTGGGACATCAAGCTACCGGGTCCACGTGCCATACCGGAATACAGTGCAGAGTAGCCGGGGTGAAGCACCCCAGCCATGGCGCCGGCGTAGTAATGAGCAATGAGGCATCAAATCACAAAGCTGCACCTTTCCCGCAGTTAAGTTGGAGGGACGAAGTAATAATGCTAAAAAAAGAAGTTGGAGGGACGAAGCAACCATCATTTCACTCGTTGCTGAATCCGCTTCTCCCTCATCTTCTTCAACTTAACCACGTGTTGCTTCTGCCATTGTTCTGCCTCATGTGGGATGCGGATCAGCTTGGTAAAGCACTGACACGTGGGACCGCATGTTAGCAAACCGCCAGGACAACGTCCTCCGAAAATAAGAAACCTCCCCCGCCATCCGCGCAGCAAAATCACCTCCTTTTTACTAATCTTTGATTCTATAATTTTTTAGATCAATATAATTGAGATTTGTATAGATAGCACACAGGAGCAAAACCAAGTGGTACGGTTAAGGGCATCCACAATGTGTAGCCAAATGTGAAAATAGCTTTTGGCATCGTGGGAACCATTGTGGACGGTGTTGCCAAAGCCAAAAAGATGGAACCGAAGCTCCCTGATTGATTGATTGAAGGAATAGAAAAATGCAACGTCTCTCCTCTTTCTCCCATGCTTGGACGCATGTAGTACAGTATAGAGCACAGAGTCTACTCCCCTGTCCCTTCTATCACAAATCACAAATTAGTGAGGCGTCAAATCACAAAGCACGGACGAAGCAACTATCATTTCACTCTTCGCTGAATCCGCTTCTCCATCGTCTTCTTCGAGAAACCATCTCACCGCACTAGTACTCCTAGTAGTAGTACTACTAAAGGACTTCCTGGATGCAAATAAGGCGGTTGTCTCGGCTTGCAGGCGGCACTTGCGAACGACTTACCGTGGTCTCCCTCAATGGTGTTCTCCGTCGAACGCACTTCGCCAAACCACAAAAAAAAAGTCGTCGACGTCACCGCAATGGGCAAGGAATTCAAATATAGTTACTACCTCCATTTTTTTGTACACAAGGCCAGTATATCAAAATTACAATTTGCAAAGGGCCACTAACACTAATCGAGGCAAAATTGATGGGGTTAGCAACCAAGGACATTAATATCCCCTGCATGCATGCGGAAGTGAGAAGGTTCGTTTGCATGGCGCTGCATTAATCAAGCGATGAGGAGTGAGATGGTTAGCTCTTTGGTCTTTCGAGAAAAAATACGCATTAATTGACACATGAAACGAGGATTTGTATTGATTAAATCCCGCGAAGGAAAACCCCGCCTTTCTTTTTTAACACTAGTACTCCTAGTACGTACGTACTTATCCTGTTTGGGTCTAGGCCTTGCATTGCCAAACTTCGCCACACATTTTTGCCAAGCTTGCCTAAAGTTTTCAAAATGAGGAGGTACACTTGCGCACGGCTGTCGCGGTCGCACCGCACCCTCACACGGTCGCTCCTGCACGCCGCGGTCGCACCGCACCCTCACACAGTCGCTCCTGCAAGCCGCAAACCCAACCAAGGGAACGCACCCTCACTGACACGTGTTGTCGCATGTGAACAAACCAAACTCAACCATCCTATCGCTGACACATAATTTTCGTTCATAGAGTTTTTTTATCCAACCGCATGTTGGGGAGTATCCGTGCGGCCCGTGCGGTGGTCTGTTGGGGAAGAAGAAGAGGTGAGGAAGAAGGAAAGAAGGGTTAGGAGACGTAGGATATTCATCCAACTGCCTGAAATGGTAGACTGACCCAAGTCAGGCGACTTGCATAATAAATAGTATGTTTTTACACAGCAAAAGATCCATAAAAACAACAACATAAAGAAAAACTATCACTGCTCGCGGAAAGAGACAGCCTCGTCGTCTTTGGCTGCCGGCGCGAACCAGCCATCGCTGCCGACGTGTGTCTCCGCACCGTGGTTGTCCTCGGCCTCCAGCTACTCGTTCAAGCGGAGCGTGCGGGCGCTCTGCACGGACGAGAGCACAGCCCGGTTCAAGTCGAGGACGTCCGGTTCCGCCTGCAGGAGGGCCTCGATGGCAGCGGCATCCGCGCGCTCTGCGTCGAGTCGAGCCTCCGCCGCCCGGTTCAAGTCCAGGACTTCCGGTTCCTCTCTGCGTCGAGTCGAGCCTCTGCCGCCCGGTTCATGTCCAGGACGTCCGGTTCCGCCTGCAGGAGGGCCTCGATGGCAGCGGCATCCGCGCGCTCCGCCTCAAGTTGAGCCTCCGCCGCCCGGTTCACATCCATGACATCCGGTTCCACCTGCAGGAGAGCCTCGATGGCAGCGGCATGCGCGCGCTCCACGTTGAGTTGAGCCTCTGCCTCCCGGTCCTCCTTTAGTATCGCCATGTTGAACCGCTGGTCCGCCTGCACCATGGGGGACTCGGACGCTGGCACGAAGTCGACGTCCATCGTCTCATACCCATCGGGGGCCTTCTGTGCCGCGACCTCCGCAGTGAACATTGGATCGGCTTCCTCCTCCTCGTAGCTTGGCTCCAGAGAACTCGGGGATTGGCCCGCCGCAAAGCGAGCTTGGGAACGAAGGTCTGTGGTGCCGACCGCCGCCGCGATTTCTGCGCGGTGCTCCGGCGTCAGCATCTTGTAGTAAGTGATCTTGCGGCGCACCATGGCTTTCCGGCGAACTAGGGGACGCTTGATGCGGGCTAGGGGATCGAAAGGTGGGGGAATGGGCTGGAGATTTGGTGTGGTTTTAGGGCAGTGGCTGGCGTAGGCCGAGCAGCGAAGGTTCTGGTGTGAATAGTGGTTCCGGTGACGACCAGTCAATTGGTTTTGACTGTACATCGCTCTTGTCGCGTTCGCGTTGCAGCCCGGCACGCTGGACCCTCCACGTCGCTCACCAAATGGAATGCGCTTCGTCTTGCGTTTTCGCTCGCTTGTGGGACCGCAGTTGAGAGCAAACCGACGTCCCTCCCCCTCCCCCGCCCGCGTCATTTATTATACCACCACTCACTCCGTTTTATGCGGATTAAATAAAAACAGAGGGAGTATACTACGGATGAGGATCCCCTGACGTGGCCGAACCCATTGAGTAACTGACATGCGGGGCCTAGCAAGCATGGGGTCCGCCAGTAAGTGACCAAAAGGGAGGGTAAGGCAGGGATACCTACGTCAGAGGATCCACTTCCACTATACTACTTTGACCAAATGTTAGAGTAATAATATATGACATGCAACTTACACAAATGTTAGAGTAATAATATATGACATGCAACTTACACAAAGCATACAGGGTCTAATGCGTTTTTCGAGGCTAACTTTAACCAAATGTTAGAGTAATAATATATGACATGCAACGTACACAAAGCATCTGGTCAATTTCGTACGTGAAAGGAGTTTCCAATGATATAATTTTCACATTATACATCTCATGTACTCCCTCCATCTAGGTGTGTAAGTCATCTTACGAAAACCAAATAATCCCAAAACACATAGGCACGGTGCATTAACTTCTACCTTGTTTCTTGTTTCTTGACATATGAACCAATAAGAGATGAGGGTGTGCATGCTTTTAATGACCTGAGACTATCAAACATGACATGCAGTGGTTAGTTCATTGCATGCAATACTATTAATTAGCAAATAAACATTAATGTCTCTCGTTTTCCCCTCCTCCTTGGTCACGGTGCACAGCCTAAGATGACTTACTCACCTATGTGAAAGGAGTACTATTAATCTTGTCAATAGTCAAATTGGAAACCATCTCGAGTACAAATCTAGGAGTACGTACGAATCTAACAATATTGATTGGGCGTTGTTGAAAGCTGATACCTTTTTTATCATAGTAGAGATACTTTGACTACACATAAAACTTATATGTAAAGTAGAAAGGATAGGAGGGAGTATATTGTACGTTAAAAAATGAAACGAACATTGAATACCCTTTATATATGATTTGCGGATGCTATGATCACCGGTTCAAAATTTTGAATCTGCCTTAGGTATCACGTGCCCCCACTCGTTCCCTCTCGATTTCATCTCGGGGTCCGAAGATCTATTGAAAGAGGACTAGGGTGGGCACATGCAAATGATACTCGGCGGAATGTTCAAATGAGGCATGCGGGAGGATGGACTCGACTGGAGGGTGACATGATCGATGGAGAAGAGGGTTGGAGGAATGAGAAATAAGCAAACGCCACATGATTACACTTGAACGGCTCAAATAAACAATAAGTTGTCTCGCTTGGCCTACATAGTGAAAGGCCTAATGCGCAACGCGGAGCACTGACGCTCGAGCCGGGAAAATAGGGAAACCGACATGTGGGGCACACCCGTCGGGATGACGTAGCGCAGACTAGTCCAATGGAGGAGCTGGTCCACGACCTCCTCACCACCGACAACCGTTCATGTGGGTCGTTGGGGCCAACAACGGGGCACAGCTCCAGCACCACCTCTGGACACGGCGACCGCGGTGAGCGACACGCTCATATCATCGATAGACACGGTCGGTTTCAGTGTGCCGAGGGTGGCATCAGTGCTGTGGCACGACCAACGGTATGTTTGGTTTGTGCCCAAGGTTGCCCCATCAAAGCATTGGGTAGCCAAAATTTTGGTTGAGGTATTGGTTGCCCATGATTTGGCCGACATTGGCAAGAAAAATGAACTAGAGTTGGCTAGAGTTCATTGGCATGCCAAAGAAATGGCAACCATCCAAACAAAGACCAATCTTTGGGTCATGACCAAAATTTTGGTAAGGTGCACTTTGGCCACAATCCAAACACACCCCAACACCCGGCTCGTCGAGGATGCACGGGGCGCCGCGACGCATCCGCGGAGTAGTGTAGCGCGGCCAACTGCATCCTCTGGACCTGAGACCATGCCGGGTCGTCTTGCTTTTTCACTGACATGCGGGGATCGCATTTGAGCAAAGGGCATCTCCAATGTTGCCACGACCGCAGCTGACTACCCTGGCACACCAAAGCCCTCGTCCCTCGCGCCGTCGCGTGGTGCGTTCCCAGCCGGCGCCAGCTGCCTGCATTCATGCCGTCCGTTCGTATGTCGTTGTTAAGAGGCTCGGTGCCCGAGGAACCAACTCCGGCAACTTAATGACGCACCCGGACGCTTGGCCTCACCGGAATGCGCTACTTAAAGCGGCAACGCCCAGCTAACCTCCACACCATAGCGCATCGTCCTCCTACCTGGCACCACATCCGCCATGACCGCAAGTGCGAACGCTCTACGGGAGAGCTTGTCTTCGGGGATGAAGCTCGAGGTCGCTGCCCTCGCTCAAGTCGCCTCTCGCGACGCAATAGCAGCGTAGCCGGACGCGGACGCGACCGCACAAGCGGTGGCCACGCTAGCGGCCGACGACAAGAGCACCGTCAGCCACGCGTCCTACTTGCCGCCATCCAACGTCCGGCACCGCCGAGGTCGGGGACTCCTCCGAGGATGAGTAGGGCATGGGAGGCGGCAGGGCATGGTGTGCCAACTGGCCGGTCCGTATCCCGTGTTCTACTCTTCCTCGCCGGAGTCCGCACCTTCACTTCACGGGTCTTGAACCCCGCCCCCGTACATAGAGATCGCAGATGGAGGACGTCAGTCGCTGCCGTAGAATAGGTTTAGGGTCGGGTTTCTTTTATTTTTCTGTCCTATAAAAGTTCGAAATGTAATGAAAATCTGCCGTGTTTGCATTAATCTCGGCCGGTGTATATGAACTTTCACAATAATATACATATTGTAGGAGTACTAGCAAGATGCCCGTGCGTTGCATGGAAGATCAAGATCTTGTGGGGGGAAAGGATGAACGAGGGAAAGCCTTATCTGCAAATGTGGAGAGGAGTGCAGGTAAATTGTCATAGTTTCCTTCCTATCCGTTAGATATAGATCGGACGGCCTATATTGCAGGATGACAGGCACACCATCATCACCAACTCTGCTTTTTATTGAACCGAGACAAATCTAAAAAACCCAACTAAGCCAACCTCCCAGCATATCGCGCGGGAAAAGACCCGGCCGCGCCGTTTTAGTCGGGATTACCGGATTACTAGTAGTAGTATCGATGGATCGCGCGAAGCAACATTTTTTTGAGGAGGCGAAGCACCTAGTTTAAAAGGAAAAAAGGCGGTACACTCACAGCACTCCTGTCGCGGTCGCATTGCACCCCACACACGTTCGGTCCTGCACACGGCTCACGCAAACGGAACGCGCTTCGGCTTGCCTCTTCACTGACACGTGGGACAGCACTTGGAGAAACCGACCATGCGCCAAACTCCCCCCGCCCACCGCGCGAAAATCCTCTCCCCCCCCCCCACACACACACACAAAAATTCCCCCCAAATTCGATTCAACCGCCCTTCGGCCAAATATTCCCCAAACCCCCGTCCCCCCTCCACTCCATTCGCTCCGCCAAAGCCGCCCTCCCCGCCGCGCCGATACGTCGGCGCCGCGGTTCGTCGAGGGGACACAAGGTGATCCTCTTGCTCCCACTGTACGCTCTCGTAGACTGTCGTCCTCTAGCCGCGCCGCCACCTCTGGCTACGTTCTTGTGGAGGCGCACGGCGGTCAGCGCCGCCACCGCTGGCGACGTTCGTGTGGAGACGCACGGCGGTCAGCTTCTCCCATGGTACGTGCATTCTAGACTGAGGCCCTGTTCATGTCGGTGTAGCGCTGAATGTTAGCTGATAGACGCTGTTAATCTCACTGTTTGCCGAAGTAGTTTACTGTCAATATGCTCTGCTTAAGAAGCTTCCTTGCCCTGTTCTGCACTCAATCTGCTTAGCTGAGATGGCATGCCAAGGCCGATTAGTTGCTAAAATATCCTGCCATATATTTATTGTGACGTAGATTGCCATGGTCTAGTAGCCAATCTGTTAGGTGAAATAGCTCTACACCGTTTTATACTCGATCTTTGTTGCTGCGATGGCCTTCGATAGTTCGATGGCTGTGTGCTCGGCCTCATTGACTGCTGAAACAGCCTGCCATAATTTAGCACTCAAATCTATTTGCTGAATTAGCTTTACATATATTTCGTTACTTAGATCTACTCGTCCTAATATCTTGCCATAGCTTTAGACATCGACCTAGATATTATTTTTCTGGACTTCATAAAAAAGCATATATGTTTTTCCTATAATATCTAGTAGAAGAACTAATTTGTATGTCTAACAGATGGACAGGACTTGGATAACTTCTGCTCGAAGATTCTCCGCTGCATATGTCGAGGGGGTTGAAAACTTCATGAACTTTATCAGAGCTGAGTATGGTGGTCCGAAATCAGATGTGCTGTGCCCGTGTAGAAGTTGTATGAATTCAGTTACAAGACCCCAGTCAACTGTGCAAAATCATCTACACTTGTATGGGATGTCGGTCACATATACTAGGTGGGTTCATCATGGTGAAGCTGTGAACGTCAATGTTATTGACTGCGTGGAAGCAGCAGATCACCATCTTGATCAGCCTGATGCTCAGGTGGAAGAGGAGGAGGAGGTGGTGGTGGCGGAGCCAGTGAGTTTGACCAACATTGAAACAATGCTACGAAATGCTCGTGCATTCCGTGAACTTTCACCTGCAGAAGAAAAACGGTGGGCCCGCATGTTGGAACAATGCAACGTTGCTGTCACCCCAGGAAATAAGTTGTCAGTATTCTCAGCTATGGTCACCTTTCTTCAGGTGAAGACATCTGAGCGGATGACCAACAAATCATTCGATGCGATGTTGGCTGCTTTCCGCAAATCTTTCCCAGATGCGTCTGAGCTGCCACACACCTACAGTAAAATGAAGAATTTCCTTCGTGTAGTTGGAATTGGATATGATATGATCCATGTTTGTAAGAATAATTGTGTTCTATTCCGGAAGGATTATGCCAACTTAAGTGAATGCCCGAAATGCAAATCATCAAGATGGAAAGATGGCGATGCTGTGAAGAGGGTTCCTCGTAATGTTCTGAGACATTTTCCAATTACACCAAGATTGCAGAGGTTGTTTCATGATGCTGAAACAAGAGAGGATGTACTGTGGCATTCTAGGAACTAGGAGTACAGAGATCAGAATGTAATGAGCCATCCATCTCATGGTAGTGAGTGGAAAAGCTTCAATGATAAACACAAAGAGTTTGCTGCTGACCCGAGAAACATTAGACTTGGCTTAGCTTCAGATGGATTTAACCCATTTGGCCACCAGAGCGCCACATATAGCATGTGGCCAGTGCTTGTTATCCCTTACAACATGCCTCCAAATGTCTGCACCAAAGAATCAAACTACATGATGGCCTTGCTCATCCCAGGTCCAAAAAGTCCTGGAAAGGATTTTGATTTGTTCATGGAGCCTCTTGTGGAGGAACTTCAACAGCTATGGAAGGGTGTTCTCACTCGAGACCTATATAGCAGCCCACCAGCTGATTTCTTTCTGTTTGCTGTTGTAATTTGGTGCATCCATGATTATCCGGCTTTGGGCACTATGTCAGGGCGAACGACACATGGTTACAATGCATGTGTTCGCTGTGACAGGAATCCGCTGTCATACGCAATACTTAGCAAGATCTGTTACATTGGACACCGTCGTTTCCTTGCCAAGGACAAGCCGCATCCTAGAAAATACCGAAGACATGTGTTCAATGCAAAGCATGAAAACCGTGATGCGCCAAAGAGGCTCACCGCCGATGAGTTGCAAGTGGAATTAGAGAAGGTCAGGCATATTACACCAGGAAACCATCCTGGTAATGGTAGCAGGAAAAGGAAGCGTGGCACGGTAGAAGAGAGATTATTGTTTACCCGCAGGTCCACTTTGTGGGACTTGGAGTATTGGAAAGATTTGGATCTGCGGCATAATCTTGATGTGATGCACATCGAGAAAAATATATGTGACAGCATTATCGGCACACTTCTTAACATTGAAGGCAATACGAAAGATACCTTAAAATCTAGGATTGATTTGACACACCTGGGTATCAGAAAGGATTTGCAGGTGCAAGATGAAGGTAAACCACGGGATATGGCACCAGCTGTGTACGTCTTGGACAAGGTAAAAAGAAAAGAATTATGCGAGGTCCTGTCACGTGTGAGATTCCCACATGGATTTGCTTCCAACCCTGAAAGGAGAGTCAGTGCAGATGGAAACAAGGTACAAGGGTTGAAAACTCATGACTACCACGTCCTACTTCAAAGGGTTTTACCTGTTATCCTTAGAGGATTGGGCCGCCCTGACTTATACAGAGCAGTTGCAGAGTTGGGACAATTCTTCAGGGAACTCTGCAGTAGAAATATCAGGATAGATGCTTTGGAGCGTCTTAGAGACAAGATACCAACTATCCTATGCGACCTTGAGAAGATATATCCTCCAGCCTTCTTTGATGTGATGGTGCATTTGGCTGTTCATCTACTTGATGAGGCACTACTTAGAGGTCCAGTATAGTATGGCTGGATGTACCCTATTGAAAGGCGGCTAGGCACTTTCAAGGGCTATGTTAGGAACAGAGCTAGACCCGAGGGTTCCATTGCAGAGGCCTACATTGCTACAGAAGCGTTGACATTCTGCTCAAAATACATTGAAACAGCTGATCAGCTTAGCCAAGAGGTGGGTGAAGACAATCCCGGGCTCAATGTTTTCGATTATTCTGTTTGAGTTACAGGGAAGAGTCGACAAGAGGACAAACCTAAAGATTTGGACAAAATGGTTTGGTATGTGTTGAATAACTGTCCTGAGATACTACCTTATATCAAGTAAGTGTAGTACTGCAGCTTATACATCGTAATCTACTAAACTTGCAGCACATTCTTATATATTTAGATGTTTGACGCGATCACTATGTTGTGCAGCATCTACAAAGAGGAGTTACTGCCGCAAAATCCAAGAAACATTGACAAGCTGGTTATGGCAGGATTTGCGAAATGGTTCAAGAACCATGTAAGCTTTTGAAGTGCACTTTTAGTTTTTTAATATATTGAGTACATAAGATGATCAGCTTGTCTATTTTCTAACCATAGGTTAAGAAGATGCGGGAGGATGGGCAGGCAGTTGATGATGCCCTTTACTCACTAGCAATGGGTCCTGATACTCGGGTAAGACATTATGAATCTTGCGTTGTTGGAGATGTGCGCTACAACACCCTTGCACGAGACGAAGGCAGGAAGACACAAAACAGTGCCATCATGAGCACGGATACGTATGACAAAGAGACAACTGAAATGTATGCTAACATAACAGACATTGTTCAGTTGTAGTATATCTCCAGTTTCGAGGATCATCGGTGTGTGGTTCTGTTGTGCTGTCGTTGGTATAACCTGTTTTCCAGGATCGCAAAACCCAGAGCTGATGATTATTTCAAATCCATCAATGTCAAGGCAGCGTACCAGACCAACGAGCCTTTTATTTTGGCAAATCAAGCAACACAGATATTTTCTTGGAAGACACATTTGCACGTAGCGATGAATGGAGAGTATTGCAAAGGTTTGAGCAGAGCAATTCGTTTAATGAAGTTGCACAACAAGATGATGCTTACACTGCTCCTGATGTACAAGATAACACAGATGTTCCTAATATCTTTGAGAACCATCACGTCAATGACGCCGGCGAAAAGATTGCCTGTCGTGCTGTGGACATACAAGAGTTGATCAAGAAGAAGCCAACGTTCGAGGACGTTGAGGACGAAGAAGAAGATGACACCGTGGGGAATTATGATTCAGACTGATACACATGGCGAAGATGTTGACGCTGCTGCTGCAGATGATGATTACATTGCTTTTGTCGTATTTGCCTGTCAGAAGACGTTTTTTTATCTACTATGTGAAATTGTGTTTGCTATGACAACTGAAACCTGATGAACATGTTGTTTAGTATTTTGCTGTGAGAACATCACTTGTTATGTATGCTGATTTGTGTTTGGTGATTGTATGACAACTAAAACATGATGACATTGTTGTTTAGTTGTACTCATATTTGGCTGTGAAACTTGAATTTGATGACATAGTTTGTTGTTGGACTGCAATTTGCTCGACATCTTCGAATGAGAATAAAGCTGACCCGACAGGGCCTCTGCTATTTATTTATTTATATGAGCAAAAGGGGATACCCCCTGATTTCCGTTAATAGAAATCATTAGATGTTCACAACACTACGCCCAGCCTGCTATAGAGGTTTCATTCATTACTAGTTTCAGCAAAGTGCTCATGTCGTAGCCACTGAATACATCACGAGTGCTACATACACTGCAAATAAAGAGACAATCATCCTACAGAGCACATCGATTTTGCCCATTATCTTCACAAGCTCTTTCATCTCCTCATTGCTGTCAAGGCCGTTCAGCAGCTGTTGCTTGGCCATGATCAGAGGAACTGCATCTTTAACCTTCTGCTCTGCATCTTCCTCTTCTGCCGTTCCTTCAGTTACTTGTCCAACACCCCAACCTGCTGGTATTGGGATTCCTCGGCTAACCAAATAATCAGCGTAGTTGCATTCCCCCACATCAGCAACTTCCCAGAAATACAAATCACACGAATCTTCCCTTTTCTGCACGAATCAAATTGGAAGATCATCAACCAACCTATTAAAAAAATCAACAACTGAAAGCAGCAGAACAACACTTAAACATATTATTACCCCATGATTCGGGCATTTGTAGAAGACTCGGCCAGGGTTGCAGATTGTGGTTGAGACGCGACGGATGACTCTGCGTGATTTGCAGCAGTGGCACCACACCAACGGCAGCGGGTTGCGATGAGCAATCGGCTGCGGTGCGCGTGCCGGCGGGGGTGTGATGAGACCCACAGGAGATGGTACGGGTGGCGACTTGGCGCATATCTGGTTGTTGCCTACTGCAGAGCAGGTGGACGAGCAGCCAGCGGACATGGTTGCTGCGGCCAGAGCTTCTGATGCTAGGCAGAGTAAGTAGAGAAGAGGAGAACCGAACGTTGGATATCTCAGTTTCATTACTTGCAGAGTAGCATAGCACCATATATAGTCATAGTCTAGGTTTGGATTCGAACCAGCTACAGGAGCACGTCTTTCTTTTTTTTAAACTCGGCAACGTCTCTTTACTGGTACACTAGCTTGTTCTGTACGCCTTCCCAAGTCTTTGATTTTCTTTCCCTTTTTTGCGAGGAAGGAAGGAGGACAAAATTGAGAGTTCCTCGGACTCGAACCCAAGACCTCTCGGTTGAAAACCAAGGGTGCTAGTCACTTATGTGGCGAATGTTCCCTATGAGGAGGACGGTAGACGAACGCATTTTCCTCGCAGTTTTCTTCCTATATATAAAAAAGTATGCTACTTGGTGTCCGCTTAGTCAAAAAACGATTGTGCCAACCTTGACTGTTCGATTGACATTCAACGTCTGTCGCGTTTCTTTAGTCTCTTCTTCCTCGAGCCGCCAAAGCCAAACAAGCACCGGCGGGACCGCCTGCTCCCGTCTCCCACGGCTGGTTGTGATCTTCCCCCGCTCCTGTTTGTTCCCATCCGAGGCCTCACCATCGTCCTCCGTCTTGGTTCGCTCGCCGCGGCGCCGCCCTCCGGTGTTGTCAACATGGTCAACAACCGAGAGGAATAAGGAGATGACTGTACATGGTGAGGATGACAGTAGGGACCCAGCAGCGCGCGCAGTAATTTTGTTTTTCTGGGACGGAGAAGGGTATCAACTGGGTTGTGCGGGACCCGTGGCCCGTCTAGCCCAGGCTTTTATTTCATATGTTTAGCACATGACCAGCCCAGTTTGTTTTTTTCCTTTCTGAAAAATGGCTAGCCAGCTATTTTGTTTTTTGCAGAATAACCAACATAGGCCTACTTGCTTTTCTACGCCCTGCTGGGCCGGAAATCTTTCAAGACGAGGAGGGATGCATTTTGCCCAGAAAATGGGCTATAAGTAACAAGAAATGGGCTATAAGTAATAATAAATGGACTATAAGTAATAAGAAATGGGCTATAAGTAATAATAAATGGGCTGTAAAATGAAAAAAATATAGCAAACGGGCAATTAGTTCCCAAATACTGTTTTCTTTCGGATTTTGATATTTTAAATTTCATTGTTTTTGTGCGGGTAAAATTTCATTGAATTTAAATTAAGGTATATTTAGATTTAAAATTAATTTGAATCTGGCTAGAAATTTCGGGCTGTATGCTGTTTGGGACAGATTTGGAGGCTGACTTGTGGGTCTACTAGGTTGACGTGTACTTTGGCTTTGTCAACTTAGTCCACAAACGATTCTAGCAACAGTGACCATTGGATGTTAATCCAACGGCCGTGCTGCTTATTCAATATCTGATCTTCTTGCTCCAGCCGCCCAAACTAGCTCCGGTGGGACTGCCTGCTCCCGCCTCCCGTGGCCGGCTGTGCTGCCGCACAGGCCGCACCGCCCCACCCTACTTCATTACTGGCCAGGCAATTCCTCTACTCACCCACACCTCCTGTTATTTTTCGGCGACGACAGCCGAACTAGTAAACCCTCGTACTCCCCACCGCGTGGGCAACCATTGCTGGGTCTTCCCCGGCTCCGTGTCGTTCCCTTCCTAGGCCTCGCCGTCGTCCACCGCCATGGTGCTCTCGGCGCGGCCTGGTCAATGTGGTCAACGAACGACATCCATCGGGCGTGGACTGTACGCGCAAAATAATGATTCCTCCACCTGACAGCTGGGACCCACCGGAAGGGCCTCTGTATTTCGCGAAAAAAATGTTCCCCCCGCTGACATGTCGGACCCACCAGCTATATCTTCGCACGCAAGGAAGTGCCTCCTTATTACGCACAAAAAAATGAATACCCACCCTGCTAGATGGGACCCACCATAGTGGGAGGATGACTTGTGGGCCAACTAAGTTGATGGGGACGGAGGGCTTTGTCAACTTAGTCAATATGAACGATTCTAGCTCCAGTGACCATACGATGTCCATCCAACGGCCATAGTGCTTCTTCAACCTCTGGTCTTCTTGCTCCAAACGCCCAAAGCAGCGCCGGTTGTGCCGCGTGCTCCTGCCTCTCGTGGCTGGCTGTGATGCTGCGGAGGCCTCACCGCCCCCTACTACTCCCACCGTTGGCCCAGGGTATCCCTCTACTCACCCACACCCCCTGTTATTCTGCGGCGACGGCAGCCTCACGCCGCAGCCGAACCAGTGAACCCTCGTACTCCTCTCCGCGTGGGCTACCACTGCTGCGTCTTCCCCGGCTCCACGTCGTCCCCTTCCTAGGCCTCGCCGTCGTCCAGACCACCGCCCTGGTGCTCTCGGCGCGGCGTGGTCAATGACCGACTTCCATCGGAAGAGTACTGTACGTGGAGAGGCTGACAGCTGGGTCCAGGCAGCCGCAAGGAAGTGCCTCCTTATTACGCGCAAAATAATTATTCCTCCACCTGACAGCAGGGACCCACCGGATGGGCCACCTTATTTCGCGAAAAAAATGTTTCCCCCCTGACTGCTGGGACCCACCGGACGGGCCAGCGTATTTTGCGAAAAAAACGTTCCCCGCGCTGTCAGCTCGGACCCACCGGAAGTGCCTCCTTATTACGCACAAAAAAATGAATACTCCCCTTGCTAGCTGGGACCCACCATGGTGGGAGGCTGACTTGTGGGCCTACTAAGTTGACTGGGACGGGGGCCTTTGTCAACTTTAGTCAATATGAACGATTCTAGCTCCAATGACCCTACGATTTCCATCCAACGGCCGTAGTGCTTCTTCAACCTCTGGTCTTCTTGCTCCAGCTGCCCAAAGCAGCGTCGGTCGTGCCGCATGCTCCTGCCTCCCGTGGCCGGCTGTACTGCCGCGGAGGCCTCACCGCCCCTACTATTCCCACCGCTGGCCAGGCCCTGCGGCGACGGCAGCCTCACATCGCAGCCGAACCAGTGAACCCTCGTACTCCTCTCCGCGCGGGCTTCCACTGTCGCGTCTTCCCCGGCTCCCCGTCGTCCCCTTCCTAGGCCTCGCCGTCGTCCACCGCCCTGGTGCTCTCGGTGCGGCGTGGTCAACGTGGTCAAGGAACGACTTCCATCGGACGTGGACTGTACGTGGAGAGGCTGACAACTGGGTCCACGGCCGCAGCAAGGAAGTGCCTCCTTATTACGCGGAAAATAATGATTCCTCCACCTGACAGCTGGGACCCACCGGACGGGCCACTGTATTTCGTGAAAAAAACGTTTCCCCCTGACTGCTGGGACCCACCAGCTACATCTTCGCACGCAAGGAAGTGCGTCCGGGCAAAAAAACCAAATGATTCGCCCCCCTGACCGCTGGGACCCACCAGCGACACCTTCGCACGCAAGGAAGTGCGTCCGGGCAAAAAAACGATTCGCCCCCCTGACTGCTGGGACCCACCAGCTACATCTTCGCACGCAAGGAAGTGCGTCCGGGCAAAAAAACGATTCACCCCCCTGACTGCTGGGACCCACCAGCTACATCTTCGCAGGCAAGGAAGTGCCTGACAGTCGGGACCCACCTGATCGAAGCGTACGTAGCGTTGTCATTCTGGTCGCGAACGTATACGTACATACTGGTCGTTGTAGAGGCGCGCACGTGTCGTAGTAGAGGCGCGCACGTAGCATGTATACGTACGTACAACGGCGAGGGTGCAAGAAAGAAAATACGGCCACGTACGTACATACGGGCAGGGTCTCGAACGCCTAGTCGCGCATATGTACATGGCTAGGTCGGAACGGAGAAACAGCGTCGTCGTCGTGTTCATGGGGAGGCAACGGAATGCGTCGTGTTCATGGGGAGGCAACGGAATGCGTCGTGTTCATCGGGAGGCAACAGAACGCGTGGGAGCCAACCGGCTGGGTCAGAACGGAATGCGTGGTCGTGTTCATCAGGAGGGCTTGGACGGAACAGGCGATGGAAACGAGGCCTGGCGTACCACACAACGGAGGAAACGGCCTTGTGTTCGACCGGCCACGTTCGAAACGGGATCCTGTTGATCGGGAGGGGTGTGGCGTACCGCAAAACGGAGGAAACGGACCTCCTACGGTCGAAACGGGGGTCCTGTTGATCGGGAGGGGTGTGGCGTACCGCAAAACGGAGGAAACGGACCTCCTACGGTCGAAACGGGGGTCCTGTTGATCGGGAGGGGTGTGGCGTACCGCAAAACGGACGAAACGGACTTGTGTTGGAGCGTTACGGTCGAAACGGGGGTCCTGTTCATAGAGAGGGGTGTGGCGTACCGCAAAACGGGA
>NC_057796.1:59959746-59977300 GCF_018294505.1 Triticum aestivum
GAAAGAATCGCTCCATCGGGTTCAGTTAACAGCCATCGATCGATCGCTCGGGTTCAGTAACGCGTAGCCTGCAGTGCAATCGCTCGGGTTCAGTTAGAGCCCAACGCCTCGCTCGGGTTTAGTTAGAGCCAACGCCTCGCGCACACACGCGTACGTACGAGAGAAACGCGCATCGCTCGGCCCCCGACCTCCCACCGTAACCAGCAACTCCCCGAAATTTTCCTCCCCCTCGCTTCTACCACGGTTTTTTCCGTCATGGACGGCCCAAGGAATGTCATGCAGCTGCGTCTCCGGCCCGCCCAAGACGAAAAGCCCATTTTCTGTCATGATTTTTTGTCATAGAAGTAGGAGCCCACCACATCTATGATGATACCGGGTTTTGTCACAATTATCGTCATAGAAGTGTCATATGTATGACAGAAAAAAAAAATTGTTCGGCCCAAAATGTCATGGATGTGTCTTTTTTTGTAGTGCTTTGAGTCAATAACATGTGGACCCGATAGGTGACTAGTCCACATGTAATGCTCCCAAAGGCAGAGAGGCAGTGGGGCCGAGAGGGGTGTGCCGCAGGTCAGGGGACATGTGGTGTCATGGGTTCGAGCGGCGTCGTGGGAATCACGTGTGGCTGTGGTAGAAACTTAATGCTCGCCGCATTTAAGGTGGCCCACATGTCATGCACACAAAGGCAGAGGGGCGGTGCGGCCGAGACGGGTGAGGCGCACGTCGGAGGACGTGGTGCCGTGGGTTGGAGCGGTGTCATGGGAATCGCGAGTTGCAGTGGATGAAACGTGATGGTCGTTGTAGTTGAACTTCCATGGACAAGCTGTCATGTCTACGGACACATGCATTGCATACCGATCACTGGAAGGAGTAGTAGAGAAAGCTAGGCGGATAAATAGTTCCTTCTAGTCAAGCGGACCCATGCTACTACTTGTTCCAAAGACATGCACACCATCGAAATAGTCCATCTATATCAATATACACCGAGAGGGAATAAAATTTTTTATAAGAGAGGAAATAGTTCATCCATCCATAATGCCCTGCTGCTGGTGCAGCCTGTTCTTCTTCTTTTCATCATCATCTTCTTCTTCTTGTTGTTCTCATTTTCTGTGGGAGACGGCTTCGCAACAAGCTCTTTGGACCTTGCAGCTATCTCGAAACTCACACGGGCATCGAGGGCAGCATATTTCATCCGCTCGTACATCAAGGGATAATTCTCCCATCCAGACGACCTTAATGCCACCGTCTCGTCACCCTTCTGAAGATTTGTACCAAGCACAAAATTTGCTACGTCGAATAGGGATGGTGTCTATTTATCACAATCTTCTACAGGAATTTTGATTCTGGTTTGTAGGTCAGCGATGCTTTTCAAATCAAGGTTGTACGGCTCCAGCTTCTGTTTGTCCCCTTCGATGGCTGCCCCACAAAAGTATATGTCCTCCCGAGACAAGAAATCATGAAGCTCACCTGGTATGGAGGGCGCGTGTATGATGTGGTACACCAAAACATCATCTTCGAGGCACAACTGAAGGACGGCGGCGTGTTGGATCTTCCCTGTGGCACGCTCCGTGTACTCTGCGTCGAGACCGATGACCCTCGTCTCTACCTTTTCAAGGGAGTTGGATACATTGTTGATCCACTTCTGAACGACCCTTGGGTGGACGGTGACGGTTGCAACTATGCTCAACGAGCCTTCGACGTGGACATGTTGGACGCTAAAAACCTGCATCTCGATCTCTTTCGCCATTTGGAACCGCTGGAACGGAGGGCTATGGTTTGGAGAATTAGGATTAGATGGCTAGTCTAACTGAAGTAGTAGATGATTATTTAAAGAGGTTAAAACAATGTGAACGCAGTGGGGTTTGGATGCAAATGAAGACGAAGGGGAGGTGAAGAAGCCGAGGAAAATCGGTTCCCGATGGAGAAGTAAATGGGAGAAGTGGCGTGCAGGCAGTTGATTAGATGGCTAGGTAGACTAAACGAAAAGGCTATGCGGGTAGACTGAGGAGTCGTACCTGTTCGTGTACGTGCCCATCCTTCCTGATAGGTGGGACCTATGCAAAGAGATAAAAATGTGTCGTAGCTGGTTCAGATGGATATTGGCGCGTGCGTGGGAGACAAGAGACATTCTCTGGTTAAGGAATACACGGTTATCCTCATCAAAAAAGAAAAGTCCCATCTTCGCGCTTTAGCATGCACGAGAATTTGGTTCTGCTCGCAATATGGATGATAGCTGGAGGATGAAGTGAACAGGCATGCTAGCACGGGAGACCTATTTCCTCTATACAATACTGGAGTACTCATGTTCCTACTACTACTACTACTACTACTACTACTACTACTTGATGGTCAAAATACTATTCATCCGTTCCTCATAGTGAAGTGACAACACCCTGCGCCTGACACTAGTCCAGGCGGCGTGTTCGGGTTACCAAAGTCAGCCTCACCCTATGCACTGTGCAGTCTGTCACCGCTGTTGTACAGCACATTAGCATGCCTCGCCTCGTCTCCCTCTCCCCTCCCATAGCACCACTCCATCTCCATCTCCATCTCCGTCTCCATCTCACTGTGCCCCCATGAACCGTCGCCTCGCTCGCCTCCCCCACTACCATTATTCCCTCGCTAGCCGCTCCAGCACCAACAACCTTCTCCCCCGTAAATCAAGCCCCCAAAAAACCCCACCTTCCAAACTCCACCATGGCCGAACGCGAACCGCGCATCATCCATATGAGCCGCGATTGGAGCAATCTCCCCAGTGACATCCTCGACCTGTGTTGTTCGTGTATGGATATGTTGAGTGCCCTACGGCTGGATGCATGCTCGAGGGACATGCACACGACCATCATCGAAGCGAGGCCTAAGCTTTCAAGACACCCTACTTGCTGCTATCTGGTCTTGCGAGATTGGCTCACCATGATATAGAGGCGTACATGATGCCCCTCGACTTCAATCCGATCTCCATTAGTCAAAACTTCTTCGCAGGTATGTAGTGGGTCGTCGTACATTATTTCCCTTGACTTCGATCCGATCACCATCGCCCAAAACTTCTTGGCATGTATGTACTGGGTCGGCATGAACTCCCACTAGATGGCTACCGTCAGAGAAGACGGTAAAAAGTTGGTGCTCGTGAACTTCCAGACCTCCCATGAGATTATCCTTCCTCCGTTGGATTATATAGAGTTTTACCATCGCAGTCCAAGTCATCTAGATTACCACGTCAGTTGGATGGACCTTGTTTTGCAGAAGATTGTAATCTATAAAGTGCCCACACGACATGCGAATTACGCAGACTTCAAGCTAATTGCCTTGTTCGACCGCGGACTCGCCTATCTTTACGCCAGTGCCTTCTTTAGCTGGAGACAACTCAGCTCGCAGTGGATCATCGTCAAAGCTGATACACACTTCTGTGATGCTATTGAACACAATGGCATCATCTACGCGATCGACAAAGCAGATGGCACCACGTATTGCTGGGACGACGCGTGTAAGTTGTTTCCTTCTCATGTTAATGATGGCGCCATGACACTGTTTGAACTTTTTGTGATGATTGGCATATCCCTGTTTGAGCAGAATTTGAGTAGAACTATGGCAATGTATTAGAGACACCGTAAATCAGCTATATTTGGAATGAGTTAATTCATGTGATTGTGACCATGTCATTATAGCCAATTTGTACCCCTAAATAATCAAACGGCTAGGAATATATGGATATTCTCCTTATTTTACAGTAATCTATACACTACTACTAAATATGAGTGTGTATCAATGGCCATGTTAGTTTCCTCATTTTCATGATGTAGAAACATGCACCACACTGTTGGTTTCATCTAACCATACATTAGGGAAGTAAATGTGCATATGGAGAACTCTATATTTGGAAGTAGTGAAATCCTGTAATGCTTACCATGTGTACATACCTATATTCGCCCTTCAGCAATCAATGGCTAGAATAATACCCTCACAAAAATTTTGCCCACAGAACATGAGTATATAACAATGCATGGTCTGTTAGTTACCTTGAAGAATTTGTTTGTGAGGACAGAACATGATTACGTAACATGCATGACATGGTAGTTTCCTGTGAAGAATCGATTGCGAGATAACATGAGTATAACCATGCATGGCACTTCTATATTTTCGAACCCAGTATACATTTCCGTGTATTTTCCTCTCAATTCCAACAGGGACATATCAATGTTGTTTCTTGCATTATCCTACTCATACTCCAAACAGTGCTGATCTTACATTAACAATGCGTGTCCTTTTTGATATGATGTAGTGTCCTACAGTTACTTCCCTTTGTAATCACACCACCTTTGCCAAAAACAGGGAAGCTCAACTAATTCCTCGCTCGATCAGACGACAGCAAAAGACTGATGATCATTCGGACACATGAGCCGGAAAAGTTATATTGCAAAAACCCCACTGTATACAAGCACCGTGAAATACATGAGTATCCGGACAGTGGCTGTTACATCTATGAGCAGGATACCAGCTTGTTGGGGCCTTCGGGGTTTTTTAGTTGGAGGCGGGTAAACAGCCTTGGTTCACACTCTCTGTTTCTCAGACTCAATTATCCGATTAACCAAGAGATCACCGTTGGCAAGGACCTTGATGGCAGAGAGGGTCTGTTTGCTATGGAAAACTATGTCTACATGGCGAGCCCTAGGAGTTCGGGAGCAAACTCCCATGATTGTCAACGATACAGCCTGCAGCCAAAAGAGGGTGAGAATGACAAAGGCATCCGGATTAACTTTGATCCTTGGATGTCTCAATTACGACAGGCGGTGATGGGGTTCAAGCCTTCAGGTTGATAGGTAATTGGGCTGTTGCGTCGAAAGGGTGGAGTACTGGTGTCTCCGGATCACTGGTCGCTGAAGCGGGGCTGCAAATTATGATGGTGTTGGATCATCTCTTCGAATGACTTTGTTCTCTTTGCTGCTTGTTCTGGATGGGTAGTTCTTTCTTTTGTTATGCATATTCCTTGTCATTTGGTCATCCTCGTCTATGTCACTCTTACTATGTAATAGTTGCCTCTGTTTAGAATGTCATTCTCGTCTGGATCACGAGAGTCTAAGCGCTGCAGATGGATGAGTTTTGGTGGTGTAGCAAGACTTCTTATGAACTATCATGTCTTGTTGTTTATGTCAGTAGTAGTCACTAGTCAGTGTTTGAATGTTGTATATATCGTTGTTTTGAGTCTTGAACTACTGGTGGGCTAAATGAGGGCATCACCATTCTCCAGTGTTCGGAGTATATCTCCTTTTTTCAAGTTATATAATTTGAGCTCAGTGCGTTTTCGATGATGTACACTTGTTTGGGACAGTGACGTGTTGTTGAATATGGGCCAAGTAGTAACGCAATGCCAAATAGGTCAATTATGACTCTCAGGCCGGGCTCTCAAAAGATCCACACAAAAAAGGTCGGGCTCTCATGTGGGCGCCACCGGTGTTTTCGTGCGCTTGCGCGCCGAGAGCATATTGGCGCGTGTTTGAAATTCATGCTACCTTTTCATCCCCAATCTCCCGCCCCTCCCCCACCTCTGGAATCTCGATTCCTACTCTAGTTCCCCCAAATCCCCCTCATGTACTCCCTATACTCAAGCGCACTATCATGTCACCGGTCAACACGGATCTTCGAGCTGGAGATCCTAAGGTCCGTCCTGCCTTCGGCCGCTGCATGATGTCGCTCAACAGTGGCATGGCGGTGCTTGACGACCAGTTTGCCGGCAAAGTTCTGATGGTAACCATCAACGGCGACCGGCCTCCCGTCTCACCGGACGACCTTGTCAAAGCTCTTGGCATTGCGCACGGCATCCAAATAAGTGACTTGCTCGTCGAAGTCTGTCCGCCACCGGCTGATTTCTTCGTCAGGTTCCGGACTACTTTCGACTGCAGTCGTGTGTTCAAATCTTCCCGGTGTTTGTTCTGTGATGGTGCGCTGGTGAGGCTTTGATTGATGGCACCCAGGATGGGGCTTGGTGCCCTCTGAGCTTGAGTTTTTAACAAAGCTTACCTTCCACGGCATGCCTCGACGTGCTTGGAACAGCGAGTCCATGAATGAGCTTCTCAACGACCTTGGAGGTGAGCTCGTAAGTATGTTTGTTCCTCCAAACAGCTGGGCTCTGACGGTTATGGCATGGATGAAGAAGCCGTCCACCATACCAAAGGTGATTGGTGTTGAGATACCGGTGCAGGAACCGGGGTTGTACTATTCATCGCCACCAAGGCCGTCGAGGACCACGTTAGGGATGTACCTGTATCGAGTGTTCGTGCATGTCGAAGAAGTGGTTAATCCATCAATCGAAGTCCTGCCGCCGACGCTGGTGCCAGGGTCCGTCGACGACGTCCATTATAGGAGTCAACGTCAAACTTTCCTCGTGTTGCTCGGAACGATGGATGGCACAAGGCCTACTTCATCGAGCGGTGGAGGCCACTGCTTCTTTGGGAGAAGAGGCAGGGCTGGCTGCCTGGATGTGCTCTAATTTGAGGTAACAACTGAATCTTGTCAGATACTAGTTAAATCCGAGCTATGGGTGTGAAGCACTGATGTGCCAGTACATTTGATTGTGACTTGTTCTAATTTTGTACCTGAACTTTTTTAGAAAGGGTTGTACGTCAACCTAATGTGCTAGCAGAACTTATTGTGTTGTCTGTCTGTTTTCTTTGCACATCATTCAAGATATTTCCCCGTCATTGATAAAGACGATGAACCGTTATGTACGAGTTCGTTGGTTTCAACATAGCACTACCCGTAGCGATCCACTGCTTCCATCCTGATTGTGCCACCTGCGTGAAATTTTTGTATGCAAGTTCAATGTGCTATGATGTTCTATATGATTGTGTCAACTATATAAGTTTTTACTGAGCATCAGCAATGCAAATGGCTGAAAGATGTATTTACGAGCATCGACCGATGGGTCTCTCTCTCTCTCTCACACACATACACACATGCACACACGCACGCACACGCACAAGTGGGACCCGTTGAATTATTTCTTTGCTCGTGACAGCTTTTAATTAGGTTCCACTGTAATCTAACCTTTTTCTTAAGTTATTAATTGAGCTCAGTGACTTCCAAAAATTATACAGATGCCTTGTTTGGGCCTTTCCGGCGTCGCTGAATGTGGGCAGAGTAGCCATGTTAGGTTGTAATGTACTACATAGGCCTTTTTTTCAACATTAGCAATGCAACTGGGCCGACAGTTGTACACAATATCCGGGCCAACTTGTTATCTCCGCCCCGCTCGGCTGCAAACTTTCCTTGGAGGTATGCATTAGGCTTAACATGAAAATAGACATTAAATAATAATAAATGGGATGTAATTATAATAACTGGGGCGTAACTATAAAAAATGCACCAAACGCATAATTAGTTTTAAAAATATATTATTTTTGGAATTTGAAAATTTTAATTTCATTACTTGTTGCGCGCGTAATATTTCGTTGGATTTTAACGTAATACAAATTTATTTTGAAATTATATTTAATCTGACTAGAAATTTCGGATAAAAATATTTCGGATCCCATCAAAATGTGGGAATTTTTTTTAATTCTATTTTGAGCGGTTGGTTGAAATTATTAATCGTTGTCCTAGCTAGAAGTTGGGTTGTACTTTTAACAAACTGTAAATGGGCTGTAGTAAATTCCATTAGAATTAAAAAATGGGATGTATATTCTTACAAATCGCAAATGGGCGATATGTTCTCTGCCACACACTTGTGGGCCTTCTAAGTTGACGCATCCCTAAAAAAACTAAGTTACGTGTATGCAAGCCTTTGTCAACAACACACGGTTCTAGCAGCCGTGGCCGTTGGATGTCCATCCAACGGATGTCGTGCTTCTTCTTTAATCTCGGATATTCTTGCTTCAGCCGCCCAAAAAATGATTCCTCCCCCTGACATTTGGGGCGCACCGTTTCGGAGGCTGACCTGTGGGCCTACTAAGTTGACGCATAGCAAGGGCTTTGTCAACTTAGTCAATATAAACGATTTTAGCTGCAGTGATCATATGATGTCCATCCAACGGTCATAGTGCTTCTTCAACCTCTGGTCTTCTTGCTCCAGCCGCCCAAAGCAGTACCGGTCGTGTCGCATGCTCCTGCCTCCCGTGGCCGGCTGTGATGCCGCGGAGGCCTCACCGCCCCCTACTACTCCCACCGCTGGCCAGGCCACCCCTCTACTCACCCACACCCCCTGTTATTCTGCGGCGATGGCAACCTCACACCGCAGCCGAACCAGTGAACCCTCGTACTCCTTTCCGCGCGGGCTTCCCCTGCCGCATCTTCCCCGGCTCCACGTCGTCCCCTTCGTAGGCCTCGCCGTCGTCACCGCCCTGGTGCTCTCGGCGCGACGTGGTCAACATGGTCAACGACCGACTTCCATCGGAAGAGTACTATACGTGGAGAGGCTGACAGTTGGGTCCACGGCAGCCGCAAGGAAGTGCCTCCTTATTACGCGCAAAATAATTATTCCTCCACCTGACAGCGGGGACCCATCAGACGGGCCACCGTATTTCGCGAAAAAAACGTTTCCCCCCTTACTGCTGGGACCCACCAGCTACATCTTCGCACGCAAGGAAGTGCGTCCGGGCAAAATAAAAATGATTCGCCCCCCCCCCCAACTGCTGGGACCCACCAGCTACATCTTCGCACGCAAGAAAGTGCGTCCAGACAAAAAAAACCGATTCGCCCCCCTGACTGCTGGGACCCACCAGCTACATCTTCGCACGCAAGGAAGTGCCTGACAGTCGGGACCCACCTGGTCGAAGCGTACGTAGCGTTGTCATTCTTGTCGCGAACGTGTACGTACATACTGGTCGATGTAGAGGCGCGCACGTGTCGTAGTAGAGGCGCGCACGTAGCATGTACACGTACGTACAGTGGCCAGTGTGCAAGAAAGAAAATACGGCCACGTACGTACATACGGGTGGGGTCTCGAATGCCTACTCGTGCATACGTACGGCCAGGGCTCATGTACATGGCTGGGTCGAAACGGAGAAACAATGTTGTCGTCGTGTTCATGGGGAGGCAACGGAATGCGTCGTGTTCATAGGGAGGCAATGGAACGCGTGGGAGCCAACCGGCTTGAACGGAACAGCCGATGGAAACAAGGCCTGGCGTACCGCAGAATGGAGGAAACGGCCTTGTGTCCGACCGGCCACGTTCGAAACGGGATCCTATTCATCGGGAGGGGTCTGGCGTACCGTAAAATGGAGGAGCGGACTTGTGTTGGACCTCCTACGGTCGAAACGGGGTCCTGTTGATCGGGAGGGGTGTGGCGTACCGCAAAACGGAGGAAACGTACTTGTGTTGGAGCGCTACGGTCGAAACGGGGGTCCCTGTTCATCGGGAGGGGTGTGGCGTACCGCAAAACGGGACTCCACGGGATAATGTTCATCTCCACTGTCAACCTCCTCCAGCCTCCACGGGCTACTGTTCATCCATTGTCGACCTCCTCCAGCCTCCACCTGCGACTGTTCATCCACGGGCTCCTGTTCATCCAGCCTCAACCGATACTCCGTCGGCTACTGTTCAACCACCCCTCTCCACGGGCTCCTGTTCAACCACCCCTCCACGGGCTACTGTTCATCCAGCCCTCCACCATCTACTATTCATCCAGCCCTCACGGGGTCGTCCTGTTCATCCAGCCCTCCACGGGGTCCTGTTCATCCAGCCCCAACCGGCTCGATCGATCGGGGTCCTGTTCATCCGGAGGCAACACCACGGGGTCCTGTTCATCCACCCCCACTGGGAACTGTTCATCCAAACCCCCCAGCAACGCTCACTGTTCATCCAGAGGCAGCATCGATCGGCTTCAGTTAGCAGCAGTAGCAAACGAATTGCTCGATCGGGTTCAGTTAACAGCCATCGATCGATCGCTCGGGTTCAGTAACGCGTAGCCTGCAGTGCAATCGCTCGGGTTCAGTAGGCGAACGCCTTGCTCGGGTTTAGTTAGAGCCCAACGCCTCGCACCCACGCGCGTGTGTGTACGAGAGAAATGCGGAAACCTCTGTGCATCGCTCGGCCCCGACCACCCACCGTAACCGGGAACACCCCGATATTTTCCTCGCCCTCGCTTCTACCACGGTTTTTTCCGTCATGGACGACCCAAAGAATGTCATGTAGCTGCGTCTTTGGCCCGCCCAGGACGAATAGCTCATTTTCTATCATGATTTTTTGTCATAGAAGTAGGAGCCCACCACATCTATGATGATACTGGGTTTTGTCACAATTATCGTCATAGAAGTGTCATAAGTATGATAGAAAAAAATTCGTTCGGTCCAAAATGTCACGGATGTGTCTTTTTTTTGTAGTGATCGATCCTCTCATCAAGGGAGGGTCAATCTCCATCAACGTCTTCACCAACACCATCTCCTCTCAAACCCTAGTTCATCTCTTGTATTCGATCTTGGTTCCAAAACCTCAGATTGGTACCTGTGGGTTGCTAGTAGTGTTGATTACTCCTTGTAGTTGATGCTAGTTGGTTTATTTGGTGGACGATCATATGTTCATATCCTTAATGATATTCAATACCCCTCTAATCTTGAACATGAATATGCTTTGTGAGTAGTTACATTGGTTCCTGAGGACATGGGAGAAGTCTTGTTATAAGTAATCATGTGAATTTGGTATTCGTTCGATATTTTGATGAGATGTATGTTGTCTTTCCTCAAGTGGTGTTATGTGAACGTCGACTACATGACACTTCATCATTGTTTGGGCCTAGGGGAAGGCATTGGGGAGTAATAAGTAGATGATGGGTTGCTAGAGTGACAGAAGCTTAAACCCTAGTTTATGTGTTGCTTCGTAAGGGGCTGATTTGGATCCATATGTTTCATGCTATGGTTAGACTTGTCTTAATTCTTCTTTCGTAGTTGCGGATGCTTGCGAGAGTGGTTAATCATAAGTGGGAGGCTTGTCCAAGTAAGGGCAGTACCGAAGCACCGGTCCACCCAAATATCAAATTATCAAAGTATCGAACGCGAATCATATGGGCATGATGAAAACTAACTTGACAACAATTCCCATGTGTCCTCGGGAGCGCTTTGCATTATGTAAGAGTTCATCCAGGCTTGTCCTTTGCTACAAAAAGGATTGGGACACCTTGTTGCACCTTGTTTACTTTTATTACTTGTTACCCGTTACGAATTATCTTATAACAAAACTATCTGTTACCGATAATTTCAGTGCTTGCAGAGAATACCTTGCTAAAAACCACTTATCATTTCCTTCTGCTCCTCGTTGGGTTCGACACTCTTACTTATCAAAAGGACTACGATAGATCCCCTATACTTATGGGTCATCAATCGCAAACAACACTTGAGCTAGTCTTAGAGGAAAGACTAGGAATCATGAATTACTAGGATCATAGTAGTTATATCATAGAATATAAACTCTTAATTATAAACATGGAAATAAATAATACAATATTATTGCCTCTAGCTCATATTTCCAAGGGTAATGTGTTGAAGATTCCTCACAAACACATTTTTTGCTACATGATTAAGCTAGTGCCAAATTCGATTATATGTTCTTCGATGCCATATGGCATAACTCATTTTTTGGACATAATTTCAGTGTCCTCAGGAGCCAACCGAGACCACACAACTGCAAATAGTACAGACAACTTAATCTCGATATGTCCGTCTCTCTAGTACTTGACTACTCTAAAAGTATTCAAGGCAAATCTTAACACAATAACACAGATCCTAACATCGATGGATGAGCAACTGATGCCCGATGATGACATGAGGGCGATGAGTACAAAGATGGCTTCATTCCTCGCCAAATACGTTATCCATGATAATCATTATGGATCCAGGATATCAAACATTTCCTAGTTAATTTTGTGGTTCAATGTCTATGATAGTGCCTTTGCTAGGTGTGATGTCCTTCGTACATGGCAATGTACGTTCAAAATTTAACTCTATGTTCATGTGGGTTGTAAAACCACAACACATCATGATGGTGTGTACTGCACACTATTTGACTCCATATATATGTTCATTATTTGACTATAGGTTCATGTGTGATGATGGTGTACTGCACTTGCTTTTTGCAAACAACCTATTTGGTCAAATGCACGGGGATAATAATTTAAAATGCAGAAATGATTTCAAGCAATCACACACTATTTGAAATAACCAACCGTGTGTGATAATAAAAAGGAGCACACGTGTATGACACGTCAATCATGCGCGATCTCGGAAACAAAGCACACAGGTACGGGATGAAAAACCGTATGAGCCGGCAGACATATCACACAGTCGGCAATAGTAAAACGTGTGCAACCAAATACGAACGCATACCATGAAACTTTGCATGTCTATGGCGAACAAATATCCCACACAATTTTATCTAGGAAACTGTGTTTGATCACTTGAACCATCCCCAATGATTTTTCAGAGGCTAATGTTTGCAATGAACATTCTATCACATACATTTCATAATACATAGTTGTTTGTGATTCATGAATTATCACACATAGTTAGTCTTCCATAATTATGTGTGTTCCACTAACCAATGCCACACGATGGGATTATAACGATCGTGGTTAATGTCCTGGTCCAGCGCACATGATTTCCCTTATCGTTAGCGATCGACCCCCCCCCCATCGCCAACCTACTCGAGCACATGGCTCTGGAAAGTGTCTGCCATTAGGTGTAAAAACCATGTGAATAGCGGTCGGGTATATTACTGTTAACGAGCCGGAACTGCCGATGGGCCACAACGATGTCGAATGGACAACGGGTCGGTGATGGGCCGAACTGATACCCTTCTTATGGGTTGTGGCTCTAAATGGGCCATGTGCAAGGAGGCCATTAGTGAGCCAACCTATTTAACTAAACATGCCACTCTTGGGCCTTGACACGTGCTGCCTTTTCATTGGCATGTATCGTCCATTGGATGGGCGAGACCTATCGCAACACAGAGCTGACGTGTGGTTCAATTGCCGAATGAGAATTGGACACATGGAAAATCGTCATTTGTCGGGGTTGATAGCTTAATGACGACTTGTTATGGTGGATGCCACGTGTCGGTTATCCTTGATGAGAACACTTCCATGACGTGCCATTTATCATCACGGAAGTGTTCATATATGGATTATTGTCATGTAACACTTCCGCGATAGCACATATATGACTATCTTGATTTTATCATAAAATCGTCATGGATATATATACATGACAGAAAAATGTGACCTACTGTGACAAACGCGTATCATCATAGATGTGTTCTTTGTAGTGGAAGGAGCATCGCTACAAACGGTAGAACCTCCATATCCGCACCACAAGCTATTCACAAACCCTAGTTGCCGCCATTTCCCATCTCATCTCAATAGCCACCATCAGCTTCACCACCGCAGCAATCCACCTCCAAGTTAGCCATACTTGTAATCGTGTATCACATCCAACGACCATTGTAAGACATATTATCAATAAAAGCTTTCATCTTGATGTTTTCTTCATGCGAACTGATCGCCATGTGCGAGTAATTCGGTAAGGTAATGAGTTGAGGCATAGCCTTGCAACCCTATGTGTTTGTAAGAGGGATTAGTGTAATGACTTTGAATGAACGTCATGAATGTGTGAAATAAAACCGCATCGTAGTTGTCTCTTGTCTCTATCACATTCTTCAACCCTGCACATACCCAGGATCACGGAGTTCAAGCCATGAGGAGGTTAGGAGCAGGGTGGAAGTCGAGCGTTGTTTCTGAACACTAGTGACAAAAAGGTTTAATGTGGTAGTGTGAAGCCAATCCTTGGGGATACATGAGTTGTAGTCATTAAACGTTCGATGCTTTTGTCTAATTTATCTTAATTACCGAGGTAACCCCACGCGATGGATAAGGCTTACGATTGAACATCCGACTCTTGATGCTGGGCGCATTCCAGTCAAGATGTAATTTGGACACATCCCCCGCTTTGAGTCGTTGTAAGCACATCTTAATGAGTGTCTTCCAGAGAACAAATTAAGATCACAATGATCCCAGTCACAAAGATATGTTTGTAAGAATCAAGTCCTCATACCAATACATATTTTTATTATAAGTGTTTTTGGTAGCAACTATGATAATGACCTGGTCCAAAAACAGGAATTTAATACTTTAGCAAAAGCTTAGTAGAAACCCTTATTGTGAGTACATGTCCTCTTGTGGGATCGATAAGTCAGGGTCACACCTTGGGGAAAAGAGGTTGGGAACCCTGCTACTATTACCGGATCACCAAAGGGACTCATTAGACATGCAACCCATTTGTTTTTTTGTGTGAGAATTTATGGCTCATTTGTTGGGCGGGCGAAAAATAAGACTTAAAGTTATTTCTAGACCCAAATCAATACCTCCTCTCGAAAGATTTTGGAGTTGTGCTGGCCAATAAAATAATGTTGGAATGGATTGTGCTTTATATTCGAAAAGGTAAAGTTGGGTTGGGTATTTTACTCAGAAAAACAAAAGCTGGGCTGGGTACGTTCCATGAAAAAAAGTTGTTCGATCTAAATGAGAAAATTAGTAGTCGGTTAGTCCCAAATGCCAGTATCGAAGAAGATCAGAGATTGAAGAAGCATGTCACTCATTGGATGTCGATCCAACGATTACTGCTGCCAGAATCGCTTGTTCACTAAGTTAACAAAGCGTTGCGTAAGCTTCAGCCTAGTGGGTATCATATGTCAACTTTCAAATCTATGATGGCCATACATCACATTTGCTACTCCATCCATTCCTAAATATTTGTCTTTCTAGAGATTTCAAATGGACTACCACATACAGGTGTATATAGACATATTTTAGAGTGTAGATTCACTCATTTTGCTCTGTATGTAGTCACTTGTTAAAATCTTTAGAAAGACGAATATTTAGGAACGAAGGGAGTATTATTTTAGAATATTGTAACGCCCACGATGCGGCTATATCTCCCACGTGTCGGAGCACGACTTAGAGGCATAACCGCATAGTAGGCATGTCGCAAGAGGGGTAATCTTTACACATCCCATGTACTAAATAAGAAAGGGATAAAGAGTTGGCTTACAATCGCCACTTCACACAATACATAAATAAAGCATTAAATCAACCAGAATACAATCAATGTCCGACTACGGAACCAAATAAAGAAAGACAACCCCTAATGCTAGATCCCCGATCGCCCCGACTGGGCTCCACTACTGATCAACTGGAAATGAAACAACACAACGAACATGATCTTCATCGAGCTCCCATCTGAGCTGGGTTGCGTCACCTGTACTGGTATCATCGGCACCTGCAACTGTTTGGAAGTATCGGTGAGCCACGAGGACTCAACAATCTCACACCCGCGAGATCAAGACTATTTAAGCTTAAAGGTAGGACAGGGTAGTGAGGTGGAGCTGCAGCAAGCACTAGCATATATGGTGGCTAACTTACGCAAATGAGAGCGAGAAGAGAAGCAAAGCACGGTCGTGAACTAGAAGTGATCAAGAAGTGATCCTGAAGCTACTTACGCACAACCATAACACAAGAACCGTGTTCACTTCCCGGACTCCATCGAGAAGAGACCATCACGGCTACACACGCGGTTGATGCATTTTAATTAAGTCAAGTGTCAAGTTCTCTACAACCGGACATTAACAAATTCCCACCTGCCACATAACCGCGGGCACGGCTCTCGAAAGTTTATACCCTGCAGGGGTGTCCCAACTTAGCCCATCACAAGCTCTCACGGTCAACGAAGGATATTCCTTCTCCCGGGAAGACCCGACCAGTCTCGGAATCCCGGTTACAAGACATTTCGACAATGGTAAAACAAGACCAGCAAGACCACCCGACTGTGCCGACAAATCCCGATAGGAGCTGCACATATCTCGTTCTCAGGGCACACCGGATGAGACATCCTACGAGTAAAACCAAGCCTCAAGTTTCCCCGAGGTGGCCCCGCAGTCTACTCGGTTCGAACCAGCACTCAGAGGAGCACTGGCCCGGGGGGTTAAAATAAAGATGACCCTTGAGTCTGCAGAACCCAAGGGGAAAAGGCTTAGGTGGCAAATGTTAAAACCAAGGTTGGGCCTTGCTGGAGGAGTTTTATTCAAAGCGAACTGTCAAGGGGGTCCCATAAATCACCCAACCGCGTAAGGAACGCAAAATCAAGGAACATAACACCGGTATGACGGAAACTAGGGCGACAAGAGTGGAATAAAACACCAGGCATAAGGCCGAGCCTTCCACCCTTTACCAAGTATATAGATGCATTAATTAAATAAGAGATATTGTGATATCCCAAAATATCCATGTTCCAACATGGAACCAACTCATCTTCACTTGCAACTAGCAACGCTATAAAAGGGGCTGAGTAAAAGCGATAACTTAGCCAAACAACGGTTTGCTAGGAAAGGATGGTTAGAGGCTTGACATGGCAATATGGGAGGCATGATATAGCAAGTGGTAGGTATCGCGGCATAGGAAAAGAGCGAGCAACTAGCAAGCAAAGATAGAAGTGATTTCGAGGGTATGGTCATCTTGCCTGAGATCCCGCAAGGAAGAAGAATGAGTCCATGAAGAAGACAAACGGACGTAGTCGAACGAATCCTCACAACTCCGGAACGAAACCGAAGCTAACGAGAGAAGCAACCCGGAAACAAACAAACAACATGGTAAACCAACAAGCACAAACATGGCATGATGCACAACCAAGTATGATGCATGTCCGGTTTAAATAGCATGGCATGGCAATATGCACAAACAAAACTACAAGTTAAATGGAGCACAATATGCAACGAGTTGCATATTAACGGAACACCACATCAATTATTTAGTTCTCTCTCGTTTATGTACCCAACAATATTAAATGTGGTTAAGCATGGCAAGAGGTGAATCATAAGTAAACTAACTATTTAGGCAAGTTAAATGAGGTCGGAAATAACAAACAACAATTCCGGAAAATCCCCATATGCATATAGCAATTTAAAGCAAACAACAATTTTAAACGTTGTTAACATGATGCGGATGACATATGCAAGTTTATGCAATTTAAAGAAAATATTGACTTGAGCATGTTATGGAGCATTTGTCACCGTGGTGGAAGAAAGGGGTGCCACGACAACGAATCCGAAAATGATGCCACGGCAACATATCGGTTCCGGTAACTCATGGAGATACCGGTGCAAAAGTGAGTGTGGCGGGAGCATGTCAAGCAAGGATGGTGGGGTGTTCCCGGTTACCGGGTTCCCATGCGCTGATGGCAAGGCAACGAGTGACAATTCGGACACGGTGCAAACGGTGCATCTCATACAACACATGCATTCGGTTCACGGCGGTCGTCGTCGCGGCGGGTCATCGTTTCGGCGGTTATACCTTCGAAGCGTGCGTTTAGGAGCGGGTCAAGTTCAACGAAGGAAGTAGTGGTACACGGGCCGTAGTGGAAGTAGTCGTTCTTGCGGCGGTAGTGGAAGTAGTAGTTCACGGACGTCGTGGAAGTAGTCGTTCACGGCGACGATAGAGGTACTCGCGATCTTGGCGACGGTAGTGGTACATCTCGTAGTGGAACTTGTTGCATCCACGGTATTCGGGCGTAGTTGTACAAGCGCC